>NC_034193.2:45929891-46062391 GCF_002021735.2 Oncorhynchus kisutch
ATGGCCTGCATGTTGACCTCCAGACGCAGCTTGGCGTCCTCCGTGGTCTGCAGCTCATCCTCCAGCTCCTCCAGTTGCACGCGCATCTCCTCCAGCTGTTGATCCATGGCCCGCTTCGCTTTCTCCAGCTCGTGGACCTGCACCAAGAGAAAAGGATGAATGAGGGAGTTGTGCATTCACATTTTGCGGCGTTTGGAAAAGTTCCAAACTATCCTCAAATCCTCCCGATTTGCCACCTTAGCAAAACACATTGGAGAAGGTCGGACTGGGCTTGCATTTTTAGGAGTCTAGAAGACAGGACGCAATGAAGCCAGAACTTGAGTCACCCACTATCAATAGTTCCACTATCCTTCTAGAGAGTTCTACATCTGTGATCAGACTTACACTTTTACCGACGTCGTCCTTCGATGAGACCAGGTTCTCCATCTCTGCCTTGAGGACCTTGTTGGCCCGGTCCAGTTCACCCTTCAGGTCCTTAATGGTCTCCAGCTCGCGGGTCAGAGTCAGGGCCCGCGTTTCCTTCTCCCTGGCCTCTGCCTCAGCCCGGTCCCTCTCCTCAGCATTCCGGCTGGAGATGGTCTTCTCCTCAGTCAGCATCTGTTATCAGGACAGGCGAGAAGGTATTTCAGTAAGACAGTTGAGTCAAATCTCATTTTTGTTTTGATATAGTGCTCAAAGCAAATTTGAACCAGAAATTATTGATCAATACATCATATGATGCATAGATCAATCATTACAGGTTCATTTTATGAATTGCTTGTCATGGGCCAGTGAGTCAATCTAGCAAATAAGCCTCTAAAAACAGGGTTATCTAGTCCGAGGGCTGCAGTGGTTCCAGTCTTTGGCCATCCAGGACCAGAGGTGCTCACTGCCCACCTCTGCTATAGAACCTCTATGCCATTAATCACCCATCAACCCATTCACCTGGTCAAACTTCTTCTGCTTCTTCTCCAGGTTGGACACAGTCTGCCTGAGGTTGTCCTGGTCCACCATCATATCATCCAGCTCCTGCTGCAGACGGGTCTTGGTCTTGTCCAGCTTGTCATAGGCCGATGCCTTCTCCTCCAGCTGTTGGACCACGCCCTCCAGCTCCCGCTGCATCCGTTTCTTGTTCTCCTCCGCCCCCTCCAGGGACTGAGTCTCCAGCTCCATCTTCTTCTTCATCTCTGTCAGCTGAGGGTAAGAGAAGTGTATGAGACGTTTGGTAGAGAGGTAAAAAAGGGGAAAGGAAGAGATGCACATGACATGAAGAGCTGATTGGTCACGCTAAAGCATCAAGGTCGTGTCAATATGTAAAATGCATGAAGGGCCTCAGACGTCATGGTCTGTATGTCCTAGCGTACAAGGTGGCAGAGTTCAAGCAGGGGGTTTGATTGAGAAAATATAGAAAGACTTCTGTAAGCATTCAGTGAGGTGTGTAATACATGCACGATAGGGGCAACACAACTGGATAGTATTATGGAGGTAGAGGGACTGGAAGGTGCTAGAAACCTGCACTTGGAGGGTGTAGAGCTGGTACTAACTTGAGCTTGGACGGTGTAGAGCTGGTACTAACCTGCTCTTGGAGGGTTTAGAGCTGGTACTAACCTGCGCTTGGAGGGTGTAGAGCTGCTTCTCCGTGTTCTTCTTGCCCTGCTCCTCTTCCTCCAGCGTCTCCCTTAGGCTGTTCTGGTCATCCTCCATCTGACGCAGACGAGTGGTGAAGGAGAGCTTCTGACGCGTTTCCTCCTGGAGCAGCGCCTAGAAAAGAGGACAAAAGGGAGGGAAAGAATGGTTAGTGGGTGTGTGTGTGTGTGTGGCCATTTCTAAACAGCACAACATGGGCGAGTATGACCGTACCTGTACATCCTGCAGTTGAGACTCCACAGTGGAACAGTCTTTAGTTGCCTTGATGGACTTGCCCTCCACCACACTCAACACGCTGTTGACGTTGTCCAGCTCAGACTAGAGACAAGACACAGGAGGATTTAGCCACATCAATCCATTATCCCCCTTGCTTTTACACTGCTGCTACTTGCTGTTTATCTATGCAGTCCCCCCTACCAACATGTACAAATTACCTCTAACTTGTAGCCCCGCACCCCTGCTATATAGCCTCTATTGTGATTGTGTACTTTAATTTATTTAGTAAATATTTTCTTAACAATGAAGTTCAAGAAATGGAGTTAAGGGCTCGTAAGCAAGCATTTCACACACGCCGTTGTAGTCGGTGCATGTGACAAATAGTTGTATAACGTTTATCTAGCCAACCACCAACCCAACATAATAATACTTTGAAATCCCCATTCATCCACCCTCTTACCATTCCCTTTCCCATCAGCAAAGATCCAGTCCACACCTACCTGCATCTTGGCCACCTTCTCGGCCAGCTCCTTCCTTTGCCTCTCGCTCTCAGTGTGTTTGATCTGCAGTTCCTGGACCTGGGTCTCAGCCTTCTTCCTGCGCTGCTCTGACTCACTCTTCCCCTGGTTCAGGGTCTTCAGCTCGATGGCAAGCTCATTATGTTCGCTTTCCATAGCCTGCTTGGCTTTCTCCACTGACGCCTTGTTCTGAACGAGCAGAGACATGGGCAGGAGGTTACATAGGCGGTTCTCTACCGAAATACTATAATATACAGCATGTTTAACTTCAGAGAAAGCCCATGTTGTACACACACACACAGATGAAGACTTCAATATGAAATACGAACTATTACAGTTGAATGTTACAGGCTGACCGGTCAACCGTCAGGTAAATATAAAATGAAAATAAAGATTCCACCATTCAAACAGTCATGTAGGAGAACCATATGCCTCCCCCCAAAAAAAGATTACTTCCCATAATGCCTACACATGAACAGTATAACGCAGTTTAAGTGAGTTCTCACCCTCTTGGCCTGCTCCAGCTGTTCGTTGAGCTCGTCGAAGGCCTGGTTGTGTTTGTGCCTCATGTCGGCCACCTGCAGCTCATGCACCTTGGCCTCGTCCTCCAAAACCTTCTTGAGCTGGGTCACCTCAGTCTCACGCTTGGTTCTGAACAGGATGGAGGAGAAAGAGGGGAATAGCACCATAGGTCTTCAAATGGGTAATTGTCTATTACTAAAACTTGACATTTACACATAGCAAACCACCATCTTGCTGTCCTTCAACTGTGTGTGCTCCCAGTACCTGAGCTCCTGCTGTGTTGCAGTAGAGTCCAGTGTGTCCTCCAGCTCAGTCTTCAGAGCCTCCAGCTCCTCTCCCAGGTCCCTGCGGTGTTTCTCAGCCTTGGCCCTCGCAGCCCTTTCCAGCTCCAGGTCCTCCTGCAGCTCAGAAATCTGGGCCTCCAGCTCCCGGATCTTCTTCTGGGCTGTGTTCTTGGCCGCGGCCTCCTCCTCAATCCTGGAGGATGGTGGGGAGCGAAGGAGGATGGGGGTCAGAGTGTAAAGCATTGAAATTAAAGTCATACAAGACCATTTTGTAGACTTTGGTTTTACTGTAAGGGCTCAATGAGATCCTAACAGCAGATCAAACTCTTTCAATGGAAAGTAAAATCTTTCATGCCAACCAAATATGGTCCGCAATCCAATTGAATGTGGCCTGCGTTTTTCGTCATACACGCAGCCTATAATGAATTATTTCGAAAAATGTCAAATACTTTTGATACACAATCAGAAATAGAATTTAGGCCCTTTCTCCAATCATGCGTTTCCCTTTCCCTCACCTGGCCAGAGCAGCCATTAGCTCCTCCTCCTTCTTGGCCAGTTGGGCTCGGAGCTCAGCTATCTGGGCCTGCAGGTCAGCCATCTGATCATTCAGCTCCGTGGAGTCTCCCTCCAGCTTCCTGCGGTTCTTTTCAAGCTCTTGACGACTCTTCTCCTCCTTCCTCAGCCGGTCTGGTGAGGGATGGGATACCAGGGTTGTCTCAACAATTTAAAGTGGTCTGTCCGGGTCTCAGATTGCTCTCACCGGCACTTTTCAGATCAGTACAGAGGAAGGATAAGACAAGGAAAAGTGGTTCACCTCAAACATAGAATTTATGTCATTGTCGGTCTATGGTCCACCTACCCTCCAGGTCAGTGATCATGGCCTCGTGCTTGTTCTTGAGTTTCTGCAGGCTCTTGGACTTCTCCTCCTCTTCAGTCAGGTTGGTGGTGAACTCTGAGATACGTTCCTCCAACAGCTTCTTCTCCTGCAAAACAAATAACCCCACACACGGTCACACAAACAATCCCAGAAGGTTACACAATGTCTGAACCATAAGAGCACTACCGGATATTACATTCAAAGATAAACACCTAGTCCCCGAATGCCAAACAGTAATTTACTCTTAACTAGTCCGTGATTACTTGCTTTATTGCTGGAAAGAATTACTGCCCAAGTGATTATTTTATTCTTCCAGCCATCTGAAAAGTTAATGCATCAATTTGTACTACAAACCTTATTGAGTTTGTTGTTCTGGTCATCCAGCACCATGACATTCTCCTCGATCTTCTTCAGCTTGGCATCGGTGGTCATCTTCTCCAGCTGCAGCTTCTGCCTGGCTGCCTCCTCCTCATCCAGCTGCTGCTCCAGGTCCTACAGAGAGTGCGAGAGATTGAATGTTTTATTTCAGATGTTTTCACCTCAATTCCTGCCATCACTCCCTTCCTCTCAAAGTTCATTAAGAGCCACACCCTTTGAGGGTGAAATGGAAGGGAAAGTGAAGTGAAAATTGACAATTTGCAAAGGCAATTTAATAGGAGAAATAAAAGGTAATATCTTACGATTTACATGTGACTGACAGGTTTGGACCACAAGGCTTAATTAACAAGGGAAAGTTAGTCCACCATAAATATATATATTTTTAAATCTACCGTAATGTTGGTCTGCATCTTCTTCCGCTCGGTCTGTAGCTGGGTGACCCTCTCCTCTTCCTCCTCCACTCTAGACTCCAGGTCGTGGAGGATCTCCTCCAGCTCCTGCTTCCTGGTGGCCAGCTTGGAGCGCATCTCCTCCGCCTCAGCACACAGCTCAGTCTCCGCCTGTAGCTGCTCCTGCAGGGCTAGCTTCTCTGCATTCAGCTGGTGGTGGGGGCATGTGTTATAAACAGGGCAATGATGCAAGGCTGAAATGCTGGTTGGTTTATGATACTATGGTGTTAAACAGTATGAAAGTTACTCACTCCATCCAGCGACAATGTATAAAACACTAGGGGCGAGTTCCTGAACATATTAAGCTTTGGACTAAATAGCAAACTCAGGGAACCTCAGTTAAACCCTTTAGTCCAGGACTAGTCTGTCTGGGAAACCACCCCAACAAGTCATATTGAAACGCACCAATTCATAATCATTCTGAGTGGACCAGTCAAATCAAAATCAAATTTATTTGTCACATACACATGGTTAGCAGATGTTAATGAGAGTGTAGTGAAATGCTTGTGCTTCTGGTTCCAATGCAGTAATAACCAACGAGTAATCTAACAATTCCAAAACTACTACCTTACACACACACACACACACACACACACACACACACACACGTATAAAGGGATAAAGAATATGTACATAAAGATATATGAATGAGTGATGGTACAGAACGGCATAGACAAGATGCAGTAGATGGTATCGAGTACAGTATATACATATGAGATGAGTAATGTAGGGTATGTAAACATATTAAGTAGCATTGTTTAAAGTGGCTAGTGATATATTTTACATCAATTCCCATTATTAAAGTGGCTGGAGTTGAGTCAGTGTGTTGGCAGCCACTCAATGTTAGTGGTTATTATCAGTCATTACCTTACATTGGGGCTCAGTCCAATCCATAGAAATAGAATTGCTAGAAGGGACACTCCATACCTGTTGCTGCTTGGCCTCGAACTCCTGCAGCTGCTCCTCGGTCTGTTGCTGCCTCACCTTGGTCTTCTCCAGCTCATCCTCCCTAGCCTGCATCTCCTCCTCCTGCCTGGTCACCTGCAGCAGAGGCTTCACCTGGGGGAGTAGGGGGAAGAGGATGGGAACTCAGGACAATGCAGGTAGCTGAGGAGTAGGGGATGAGGTCATCAACACTGATATTAGGAGGCTCCCATATTGATTTGCAACAGTGCGTGTACCTTGGTGAAGAGCCTCCACCACTGCCAGTTCCTGAGTTTGAGGTAAGCGGTACAGTTCCTCTGGATCACCTTCATAGCAGTCAGCTGCTGCTGTCTCTTCGTGAAGGCTCTGGAGACAGAAAAGAAAAAGAGAACCTCAATCTACATGTTACAGAAGTATGTGTATGTAGCGCTCTCACACACCAACTAATACACAGTATAAAACCATAAGCCAAACCTCATAAGTAACCTGCTAGTTACTGCTCTAAATGACGAGTTCCTTACTTGCGGGCCACGTATCCACGACACCAGGACTGGAAGCTGATGATGATGTCAGTGATCTTAATGTCCCTCTCCTCCTCCAGGTGGGCCAAGACGCCAGCCCGGAAAAACACCTTACTCTGGCCAATCCGGAACAGGTTGGAATCCAGCTCCAGGGCCTTGATCTGGGAAGGGGAAGGAGAGAGGATGACATTTGGGATTGACATTGGAAGACTGGTGAACGATGGTTTGGTCTGACGCCTCTTACCATGAGCACACAGGCTTGTTTGCCGTCCATGAATCCCTTGGGAATGGCGCTGGGAGTGAGGATCTCATATCTGGGAAAACAGGAGAAGTTTAAGAAGATTAGACACTGATAAGCAATAACAGGCTAGTCTGCTCAGTGAAGCTGATTAACAGGAAGGAGATGACCACAAAGACATGTTTCCGTGGTTACCTCTGTCTGAACTCCTGGAAGACGATGCGGTTGGGGAAGCCCTGTCTGCAGATACGGATTCCCTCCAGAACTCCATTACACCTCAGCTGGTCCAGAACCAGATGGGGCTCCAGCTTACCAGCCTGACAGTGATGAAGTAAAGTGTCAGGATTTTAAATATTATTTGTATAGTACATGTGCTGAAGCAAAGACCAACTGCCTGTGCCTCATATATTTATTATTTAAGTTTATAGTCAAATCACTCATTGAGCAATGGAAGATTTGATGACTAGACACCATACCTTCTTCTCGTGGTTGGGTATGATGCAGCGGACAAAGTTGGGGTTGGTGTTCCTGAGAGTAGTCATGAGGTTGGACAGCTGCTCCTTGTAGAGCTGGCCCACGGTGCGGAACATGCCCTTACGGATCTTCGTGGCCCCGTGTATCCCCCCGTCAGACATCCCAGCAACTTTGTCCAGGCCCACAATACGGTCCACTGAGAGAGAGAGAGAAAGGGAGAATGAAAAGGATAAACAGGATCATAGAGAACACGCAACAGGATCATAGAGAACACGCAACTCATCGTTCCTGCAGTTATTTTCTTTCTTCCTCAGTTCCTCAGTTTTCCCCTCAGTTCAAACACACAGAAAGGTTGCTGCAGTTCTATTGGCCAACACCAATCATGCAGTTCTATGTACCAACAGTAAGTGACACTATTAGAGTCTACAGCCCAACCCAGTTACTTTCTAGCCCTGTGGAGGCTGCTGAGGTGACGGCTCATAATAAATGGTATCATGCATTTGATAACCATCATTATGAGCCGTCCTCCCCTCAGCTCTCGGTATCTCGAGACTTGCCATCTCTCCAGAGCTCCGACACAAACTTGTCAGTGGACTGGTTGAGCAGCGAGGCCACGTTGTCATTCAGGGGGTCCATGTTCTTCATCAGCCACTCATCTGCCTTGTAGTCCACCTGGGGGGGGGGGAGAGGAACCATTTTGTGTGTGATCACATGGCTGACCTGTCAAGAAGTTGTTGTTTTACCAATTTGCTCAGGTTAAAGATCAATTCTGGCAAAATTCCCTGGTTTTTCAGAAATCCCAGTTGTAGGATCGCTGAAAACTTTCATAAGGTACCAAATTCTGCCACCCAATTAGTGATTGATAGATAAGATTCGCCACGAATGGTAAACTGACTTTTCCAGCGTAGTGGATGATGCAGAAGTCGGCAGAGTCCTTGAGTTTCTTGGGCTTCTGAAACTTGGGGTTGTTGCCCTGCTCTTGAACCACCTTCTCCACAAAGCTCTTGTCCGTGGCCTTGGGGAACCAGCACTCTTCATCCAGCAGAGCCAGCACACCAGGAGGACTGGCCTAGGAACAGAGGAGACACTAATTCAGTGCATGTTGGGTTGTGCAGGACATTTAAAAAAATATATATATATACAAAAAAAATAAAAAAAATAATAAATAAAAAAAAGGCCACCTTTAGGGGATATTGACTTGCATTGGTTTTGGGGGAAAATGCTCAAGTTTGCATTTGGTGACAGGAGCCAGGTAAACGAAACCAAAGGATGGATTGCTGTTTATGTGGTCCAAAGACAACATGTGTAATTTGGAACAGAACAAATCACATAAGCCTCAGGTCCATTTGGGAAGAGGTCGTGGCAATATACTAACATGCTTCTCGATGAGGTCGATGCAGGGCTGCAGGTCCAGGCCGAAGTCGATGAAACTCCACTCGATGCCCTCCCTCTGGTACTCTTCCTGCTCCAGGACGAACATGGTGTGGTTGAACAGCTGCTGAAGCTTCTCGTTGGTGTAGTTGATGCACAGCTGCTCAAACGAGTTCAGCTACAGGAGAAAGAGGGGAAAAGACAGAAGGTACACGTTCATTAGACAGACCTTTTTGGTGGGAACTCAGAAATGAAAAGTTTAACGAAGATACATTGAAAATTAATTGACCACTCACACCAAGCCATTGTTTTCTTTTCAATGACCAACAAACCCCTTTCCCACGACCTTCGGCTCACCTCAAAGATCTCAAAGCCAGCGATGTCCAGGATGCCGATGAAGGAGGCTCCCTGTCTCTTGGTTTTGTCCAGGGCCTTGTTGATCCTCATCACCAGCCAGCGGAACATTCTCTCGTAGGAGGCCTTGGCCAGGGCCTCCACCGCAAACTCAGCCTGCTCCTGGGTCTGGGCCTTCTGAACATAGTCCCTGCCCACCTTGATCCTGGGAGACAGGATGGCCCGGGTGAAGTCGGTCACATTCATGCCCAGCAGGTGGCACACTTTCTGGGCCGCTGAGGGAGAGAGAAAGGGGTGGGTGAGTGGGTGGTGCTGGATGAATGGATTAGGTAAGTGATTGTAGAAGCCACGAAGGAGGGTTGCAGGAGACAGTCTAAGAACCCAAGTTGTGGAGTAAAGGGTACACACTTGTTCTAACCCAGCACTAAAACCTGATTCAATTTTATCAGAGAGCTCTTGATTAGTAGAAACAGGCGAGTTAGTGGACAATTTTTTTTTGTTTTTAATTAACCTAGTACCAGTCCTGGGGGAACACCAGAAATGATTAGTGAAACAGATGTAAAGTACCTGTGTCGTCAGGCATGGAGGCCTGGTCAGAGTTGCGCTCCTTCTTGAAGCTCATGTTCCCCAGCTGGAGAACGGCAGACACAGTCTTCAGAAGACCTGATGGAGAACAAGACCAATTAAAAATCACAATTTACCAGTTATTTACATACATTGCATTGATCTGTAAACAGCTACTTAAACACTTTAATATTACAGGCCAAGAATCAGGCGTGAGTTAGCGTACCTATCCGCTCATCCTCTGGGATGCTCATGATGTTGAAGGCGTCCATGGTCTCTACAAACAGGTCACGGTCCTGCTGACCAGGGATGGTCACGTTCCCGTGGGTCAGGAAGCGGTATTTGTTGTAGTCCTCCAGACACAGCTCAGCTGGTTAGAGAGACAGAACACATTTATGTCTTATACTAAGGCTTATAAATGCTTTAGTTATTACAAGTTAAAGCATTATACCTGCAGGCTTTAAGTAAAGTGTTACTGGATATAATTCTATTTCAAATAAAGACTTTACAGTCTAACCATCATTATAATAATGGCTGGCATGTAGCCTAGCGTTTAAGAGCGTTGGCCCAGTAACCGAAAGGTCGTTGGTTCAATGTGTCCTTGAGCAAGGAACTTAACCCCAAATTGTTCCTCTAAGTCACTTTGGATATGAGTTTCTGCTAAAAAAAAGGACCAATGTAAAAATTGCCCTGCACCCCCCCCCCCCCCCCCCCCCACAAAAAAAAAGACATAGGCTAAAGATGAGTTTGTTGCTCACTCACAGCGCATTTTGTCCCCAGCTCCCGTGAGCATGTAATAGAAGACATGGAAGGCCCTTTCATCCTTAGCCTGCCGGATGGCTCTGGACTTCTCCAGCAGATCTGGCAACATGGTTCGTCAAGACAAATAAACCACCATAGACAACCAATAAGTTATGAAATATTTTTATGTTAAAAGCGACAATCCTTAGTTGCTACATCAACTTTTGGACGTATAAAAACAAATTATATGTACCCATTGATACTTGAATAACTTAAAATGCCTCATGAGCTTAGCCATACAGTGTTTAACATTTACGTTTGTTTACAAACATTGGAGTCAACCTAGCTTATATTTTGGGTTCTGAGACTAAAACTTAAAACGTTGCCATCCTGGATGGGCAGTCCTTGCATCCATCGCTCTGGCCATGAATTTGAGTGTGTTTATTTATCCAGGCCCCATCCCTCAGCTTTTTCAACTAATTATTCTAGCTTGAAGGCATATACATACACACACACACACTTCTAGTACTATGAAGATGCATTGATTGAAAGGATACAAGTTTCAATGTTGGCTCCCACAATGTATCCATTGACGTCAAAGTTGATCCGGATGAACTTCCCCTAAGAGGGAGAGAAAACAAGGTGGTGTCACTGGATCTAGTTACAGTCAATACTGGTCTCTTGTCGTTAACAACACAATTGCGAAGACATTAAAAAAAATGTTTTTAAAAGTGCTTACGAATCTGGAGGAGTTGTCATTCTTGACAGTCTTGCCATTTCCAAAGGCCTCTAGGATGGGGTTAGCCTGCAGAAGTTGTTTCTCTAGCTCCCCCTGGTGACAAATCATATACATGCAGTATATTCACTTAAATATACTCACACACATAGCAAATGTTATCATTATGGCAGACGGAAGGCAGGACGACTCAACATGAGCATTCATGCAGTAAGATTCTGCAACTACTTAATTCATTGCTGCAAGCATTGCATTTAATCTTTGCGAGAAGCATTGGGAGCACCCGATTGACTCCATGTGTTAGTCGTGGAACTGCAGCCATGTTATGCACATGCGTACACTAGTAGCCAGTTCATTAGGTACACCCATCTAGTACCAGGTTGGACCCCTTTGCCTCCGGAACATCCTGAATTCTTCGGGGCATGGATTCTACAAGGTGTGATGTTCAAATGTTGCTCAATTACTATCAAGGCACCTAACGTGTGCTAAGAAAACCTTCCCCACACCATTCTACCGCCAGCCTGTACTGTTGACACCAGGCAGGATGGGGCCATCGGCTCACGCTTCCCGCGCCAAATCCGGATTCTGCCATCAGCATGACGCAACAGGAAATCGGGATTCATTGGACCAGGCAATGTTGTCCCACGTGATTGCATGCCACTGATGGGAGTGGAACTGTGTGGTCGTCTGCTGCAATAGCCCACCCACGACAAGGATAGAGTTGTGCATTCTGAAATGCCATTCTGCGCCATCATTTGCCCGTTTGTGGCCCTAATGTTAGCTTGCACTATTCTTGCCATTCACCTTCGACCTCTCATTAACAAGCTGTTTTCACCCACAGGACAGCCGCTATCTGGATATTTTTAGTTCGTCGCGCCATTTTCTGTAAACCCTGAGTGAAAAGCCCAGATGTTTGAGATACTGAAACCGGGGCACTTGGCACTGACAATCATACCACACTCAAGTCACTTGTTTTACCCAGTCTAACATTCAATCAAAAAGTAAATGAATGCCTCGATGCCAGTCTGCCTGCTTCCTAAAGCAAGAAACGGCCTGGTGACTCAATGTCTGTAGGAGCAAGCCATTTTCATGAACAGGGTGGTGTACCAAAAACTGGCCACCGAGTGTATATTGCCTTATATCAGTGTTCATCATAGACCTATGTAAATTAGCAGGTGTGCATGGCTGTAAGCAGTAAACAGCAGGATATGCTACCATTATGATCCAACCCAAGAAAGTATGACCCCAGGGAAGCTATAATTTCCTAATAAACCCCCACATTCATGTTAAATGTTCTACATTGTGACACCAGACCGGTTGCCCAAGTACAAGCAGCACACACTCCTGTCCACAAGACGAAAACAAAAGATAAGCCCTTAAAAATGATGCGAGAGAATTCAAGACCGTCGCTGAGATCAAGACAGCACACAGGTGTGTAAGACCCAAAACATAAAATCAACTTTTGTTGATGACCCCCTGTTCTAAGACCAACCAGATGACGTGGATAAAGGCCAGACAAACATGATATTGGGTCAGCCCTTTACTACTAGTGGCCTGACTCATAAGCACTTTACTGATGGCTACACTCAGCTTAAAATTTGATTCTAGGGCTGCGTTTACACAGCGGACAATTCTGATCTGACCCAACACATCTCAGATATTTTTCTGATCAGATTGGTCTTTTGAACAATTAGTGAGAAGGGAAAAAAAATGCAGATCAGAATTGGGCAACCTGTGTTAACAGTCCGAAGCATTGTTACTTGATCTGCTTTACTATGCAGTCATTTGAAATACCATGCAGTACTCCTTCAGGCCTAAATCTCTAAAGGTGTTAGTTAGGCTTACAACATAACGAGGATCCTTCACCACGCCTCAAATACATCATTTCACCTGTACATTACACCAGCACACAGCTTGCAGACAGACTGCAGTTAGTAGAACATGCATGTACATGAAGGGAAACCGCGCTGGCGAGCGGGAGAGATGGCCATTAACTCACATGTGCTAACGCTGCACCCTAGAGATGGGAACGATGGGTGGAGAGAGAAAGAGAGCAAGAGTTTAACACATATACTTGCCATACAGTTCAAAAACAAACCGTCACCCAACTGGAAGGGACTAATGACTCCATGTCAATGGATTGTTGAATACAAATCCCCCAGGCAGCAAATGGGCCCCTACTTATAAAGACAGTTCTGATCGAGGAGCAGGTCACCCCGTCCATGTAATTTCTCTCATATAGAGAGCTAAAATGCAAAAACTGGTCCTAGATCAGCACTCCCTGAATACGGGCCCTGGTGACTGCAGGGAGGCGAGGCAGGCAGGTCCGGGCCTGAAACAGCAATGTTAGGAAGACGGAACTACCCTGACTCAGAGAATAAGTACAGGGGGGGGGGGGGGGGGGGTGAGAACATGAGCAGCAGAAGAGGACAACTGCAGAGGACAGAGAATGGAGGTGTAGGGAGAAGGGGAGTGAGGAGGTTGGTACTGACCTGGTCTTTCTTCGACTTAAAGGAAGAGGCAACGTGTGCCAGATACTGGATCACTTTCTTGGTGTTCTCAGTCTTCCCAGCTCCTGATTCTCCTCTGTAGGAAAGAGAGAAAAAGGGAGAAAAATGAAATAGAAATGAGGGGGGGGCGAGATTACAGGAGTTGCTGATTGAAGACGAGCTAGACAACACGCACAAATAAAACACGGGGAAGAGAGCAGAGACAAAGCTTACGTGCAGAGGATGGACTGATCTTCACGATCTGAAATACAAGACAGAAAATACATGAGAGTGTGTGTGTGGGGGGGGGGGGGGGGCACAGGTGTGTGTCATCACATTCTCTCACCCTGCATCATACTCCTGTAAGCGGTGTCTGTGATGGCGTAGATGTGAGGAGGCATCTCGTGTCTCTTCTTCCCCCTGTACATGTCTATGATGTTCTCTGAGTAGATGGGCAGGTACTTGTAGGGGTTTATCACCACACAGAAGAGGCCAGAGTACGTCTGAAAGATACAAGGGACTCAGCACACAGGCAATAGTAACCATCTGTACCAAGATTCTGACCCGAATGTCTCACAATATGGCAAAAGACGAACGTGAATAATATGCTGTTACAAAATCACTCGTTGTCCAGAGGGCTGTGTATTTATCAGAAATGTACATTTCTCTAGACAAGAGTTTTACTGCATACATGTGTTATTTTAAACGCATGTACACATGCGTATTTATGTAAATCTGTGCATATTAAGCATGCAAAACAACTCACGTAGATGAGGCCAGAGTAGTAGCGGTCCTTGAGGTTGTGCAGCACCGAGGCCTCGTTCAAACACGTGAGCTCGGCCATGTCCTCCACCTTACTGAACTTGGGAGGGTTCATCTTCTGGATATCGTCCTTGTTCACAGTCACCTTCTTGCCTGTGTCGGCTAGCTCCACCACACACTCCTCTCCCTTCTCTTCCTTGACGGAGCCGGCCACGAACCCCAGCGTCTCCGAAGGGATCCATACGAGCTTCTTGGTGGCCCAGTCGGCCTGGTCTAGGGGGTTGGCGACCTTCCCACCATCTCTGTAGAGGAACTTGTCCGCTTCCGACATGGCGGCTGTAGGACGAAGACAATAACAGTAAGACCACACCAGGAGGTAGGCTGGAGAAAAGGAACGTGAGCCAGAACAGTGGCTGTAGAGTAGAGGAAAAAGACGAGTCATGGAAACACGCGGTGAAAAAGAGACGATCATGGTTTGATCTAGGAGTTTGTCCTGAACTCATGGCCAGCCCTATAGAGTTCAGCTTCTCCCTGTACAATAATTTATTTGCTTCTGTAGGATGGATAGGGAGTCCAGAGAAAAATGCAGAGCTAACTAAGATGTTTACGGCCCAGCAAAACTATTTTGGTCGAAATGCCTTACTTTAAAGTGAGGGGCACTCAACAGTATGCAGGTGCAGTTCGGGCCATTGCAAAATGACTAAAGGTAGAGTTCCTTGGATCTAATAACTTCAAGACAAAGTTTGAGTGAAATGTTTAAGCGTATAATTCACCCAACCCATTAAGGTTCAGGTCATATACACAACATGCGATTCCCGTTTGCTGAAAATGCATTGCTATGCCTGAAGTAAACCTGCGTTACATGAAACGTGCTTCTCTGGAATATTTGCCTTATCTGCCATGTACGAGAGGAGGCGCACACACACCCCCCCACCGGCACACGCCCACACACGGCTGCAAGCTAGAGGTTGTACTATGAGGATGTATTACGAGGATGATCCTCTGTAAGCTCAGTAGATTTTCTCATGAGACGTAAGAGGCGTTATGGACTGACTTTGCCAAGCATAAACTGGATCAGACTAAATAGGTTGTGACAATCAGGAATTGTGCATGCACACGTCATTGGATTCCCACAAACACAGTGAGAGAGAACTTTCTATTGTGACCTTTACAAGCTGGTCTTTCGCACTCCTGCTGCCCTCTACAAGAGACAACTTCTGGGCATTGACCTGGTGCTCCCTACATACACGGTCACTTGTCTCTCCCTCCACTGTGCCATACGTGCATTTTAACCTCCCCCCTTTCGTTTACCTGACCATCCCATCTTCCAACCAGGGTCACATTCTCATATTTCTTCCTTAACCAAAACAGAACACTCCCACTATTGCTTGATGCCCAATGAAGCTGACAATGTCTTAAAATGGACACCGGACAGTTGAGTACTTTAACACCACATAGCTTTCCCAGTATCATGTTCATCACAAAAACAGAAGAAAATGGAATGAAACATGAAGGGAGTACCTGAACTTAGTCTAATAAGAAACGCTTGTTTTTTTTGTTGCTAAAATGTTTTGCTACGGTGTGCCATAATGAATGCACCCCAGCTGTCACGTTATTACATAACATTGTCTTAAGGACAAGTAAATAGCGGTGGACTAATCAGAGGAAGACAAATGAGGACTTCGTTTGAAGGGGAACAGAATACAGGACAGCCAGTGAGGAATGTCTGGAGCAAGTTTAGACAGACATTTCATTATACTCATCCACACACAGACCACACCCTTAAGAACAGATGCCATGTCTGAGAAAAGTCACTCTTCAGGTTAAATTGACAACGACAGATCCACAACCTAATACTTCACCCTTCTATCACAGGGCCTGAATTCATAAAGCGTCTCAGAGTAGCCCCATTGCTGATCTAGGATAAGGTCCCACCTGTCCTAAATCTTTTCATTATGATCCAAAAGGCTGATCCTAGATCAGAACTCCTAGTCTGAGGCGCTTTATGAAAACAGGCCCAGGTATTCTAGGTCAATTTCTATTTCCATCTGCTTGCGTCTCTAGCCATGACCCTTTCAAGGGTGTGTGCGCATGCTCATGGGCCTCAGGCTACAAGTACGGACTACAACACCCAGTCGTAACCAGTTTTTCCTCCATGGTAACATTCATTCCATTCCAGGTCAGATCAATATCGTCAGGATTACATCTGTACAGGGTTGCCTTGTCCACCATTATAATTCTAAACCTCTTAGGCTGCATAATTCAGATCTCACCAATTTGTCTTTTGCCCAATTAGATCTGATGTGAAAAGATCTTAGGTGACATTTCAAAAGAACAATAAGTGGGAAAAGATCAGAATTGGGCTGCCTGTGTAAACGCTGCCTTATACTGTTTGATCGCTAATGAGGCTGTGTCCAGATCTATCAGCATATTGCAAGGTTCTCTCCCACTTCCCTGCAAAACATCACCACATGTTGATTATGTCAGCCAGTGCCTGAGGTGGTGACACTAAACAGTGCGTCTCTAACCCGTCCCCCCCATCAGGGAGAAAGTGTGAAATAACAGGGACCAAGAGAAACGGGGGGATAGAGGGATGAGAGCAAGGGACAGAGCGATAACATCCAGGTGTCTAAGTTCATTATGGGCTCAGACTGATGCTCTGATTAAAGACAGAGGGGGAGGAGGAGGATCACCTGTGTCCATGCTGTTGGCTGTCCACTACATGTGCCAGCAGGAGTGGACTACTAAACCAGAGTAAACCAGTGTGAGTACACAGCTTAAAATCAGGACTAACTGTTCCCACTCATAATGACCCACGCATGCTAGCCTGATCCAAGATCTGTTTGTGCCGTCTCGCCAACTCCTTGTCACTCAGACCAAACGTGACATTGAGTGACAAGTTGGCACAAAGATCTGGGATCATCTCAAGCACGTAAGCCCCATCTGAAACACATAGGAGGAATGGGTTCTCATGGGAGACATGAAGAAATGCAGACAAGACGACCATGAGAATGTGACACTTTCACACGAATGTGGGTTTTCAGCAACAAAGTGCTAACTGTGGGCTAACTTCCACAGGAAGTTGCGTGATATGGTGTTGACACATGCATTTCCTGAGGGTCTTATTGCCTAACTTCAGTCTAAAAAGGACACTAATGACATCTACAATTGATGGTACCCATTGTCACACAGTGTTAAAGGATCAGAGAGTAAGCCCGTACAGTGGGCTGTGACTGCCAAGGATTTCCTAGTCACCTTTCAACTCATGACTGGCCTGCCAACTCAAATGACGTGTCAATTAAAGGGCACTTACACCACTTTTCAACCTAATTTCCATCGTCTCCAGCACAATACCAGTGTAGGTCTACATATGTGAAAAAGGTACAAATATAAAGTTTAAAAGTTGCTGAAGCTAATGAATGAGGTTGAAGTGGCGGAATTGCCCCTTAGACACAACTCCTTATCCATTCACCAGAGGGACCCCAGCGTGGTTCTTCTTGCAGTTGCCCCATTAGATTTCCGTGCATTGGGTCCGGATCTGGATTTAAAAAGTACTTGAAAGGAGAAGGTAAGAAAATGCTAGCTAGTCCTATAAACCAGTGGGGGGGGGGGGGGGGATTTGGTGGCCCGGTAGCCAATGCTTTGTGGCCTGACGGCTGCTATAAATCCTGTAAGGCAACTCATCCAACTCTGCTACCAACCAGTATCATTTACCTAGGTTATGCCGTCATTGTGTCAAAACTAACACAGCATAATAAAGTCCTACAGCTCAAGCTGCTGCAGATGGCGGTGGCATGTGTCTGTCTGTTAAAAGGGCAGGGGGAAGCCAAGCTAAAGACTGGATTGAATGGATGCCAAGACGACAAGTGCGTAGAGGTGTTGAAACGTGATGCTGAGGACAGCAGGGCAGGTCTGTCCAGAGATGGACATTGGCTAGTGGTGACCTCAGACCTTGTTTTAAACAGTATTTGAACGATTTCAAAATGCTATCTGGGCCTAATTGCATGGCACACTGGAACGGTCCCAACTGTACAATCACCACCCATCTGGCACTCCAGGTAGGCCTAATGCACCCCTACTTAAAATCTTGTCTCTTGGGTAGATGTAACATAGTAAAATGTAATTTCGGGATACTCCAATTAGTATGATATGTAACATCTCAAATGATTTGGAATGGCCGATTTCAAGCTTTCATAACAATCGAAAATCGGTATTTTTGGGCGCAGATTTGTTTTTTTTAATACCGTTATTTAACTAGGCAAGTCAGTTAAGAACACATTCTTATTTTCAATGACGGCCTAGGAACGGTGGGTTAACTGCCTCGTTATGGTGCAGAACGACAGATTCAGATTTGACAGTTAACTAGTCCAATGCTATAACCACCTGCCTCTCGTTGCACTCCACAAGGAGACTGCCTGTTACCTTGGCTTCTACTGCATTCACGTAAGTTGCTAGCTAGCATTAAACTTCTAATAAATAAGAAAAAAATCTATCATAATCACTAGTTTTAACTACGCATGGTTGATGATTACTAGTTTATCTAGTGTCCTGCGTTGCATATAATCGATGCAACGCTGGGAGATGATTTAACAAAAGCACATTTGCGAAAAAAGCACAATCGTTGAACTGTACCTAACCATAAACACCAATGCCTTTCTTAAAATTAATACACAGAAGTACATATTTTTAAACCTGCATATTTAGCTAAAAGAAATCCAGGTTAGCAGGCAATATTAACCAGGTGAAATTGTGTCACTTCCCTTGCGTTCATTGCACGCAGAGTCAGGGTATATGCAACAGTTTGGGCAGCCTGGCTCATTGAGGACTAATTTTCCAGAATTGTATGTAATTACGACATATCATTGAAGGTTGTGCAATGTAACAATAATATTTAGACTTAGGGATGCCACCTGTTAGATAAAATACCGAACTGTTAAGTATTTCACTGAAATAAAACATTTTGTTTTTGAAATTATCGTTTCCCGATTCGACCATATTAATGACCAAAGGCTTGTATTTCAGTGTGTTATTATGTTATAATTAAGTCTATGATTTGATAGAGCAGCCTGACTGAGCGATGGTAGGCAGCAGCAGGCTCGTAAGCATTCATTCAAACAGCACTTTCGTGCGTTTTGCCAGCAGCTCTTCGCAAGCACAGCGCTGTTTATGACTTCAAGCCTATCAGCCTAATGGCTGGTGTAACCTATGTGAAATGGCTAGCTAGTTAGCGGGGTGCACGCTAACAGCGTTTCAAACATCACTCGCTCTGAGACTTTGAGTAGTTTTTCCCCTTGCTCTGCAAGGGCCGCGGCTTTTGTGGAGCGATGGGTAACACTGCTTCGAGTGTGGCTGTTGTCGTTGTGTTCCTGGTTCGAACCCAGGTAGGGGCGAGGAGAGGGACAGAAGCTATACTGTTACACTGGCAATACTATAGTGCCTATAAGAACATCCAATAGTCAAAGGTATATGAAATACAAATGGTAGAGATAAATAGTCCTATAAATACTATATTTCCTACAACCTCTTACCTTGGAATATTAAAGTCTCATGTTAAAAGGAACCACCAACTTTCATATGTTCTCATGTTCTGAGCAAGGAAGTCAAACGTTAGCTTTTTTACATGGCACATATTGCACTTTTACTTCTCCAACACTTTGTTTTGCATTATTTAAACCAAATTTAACATGTTTCATTATTTATTTGAGGCTAAATTGATTTTTATTTATGTATTATATTAAGTTAAAATAAGTGTTCATTCAGTATTGTTGTTGTTGTCGTCATTGTCATTATTACAAATAAACTGACTGGCTGTCCCCAGTCCACCTGGCCATGCTGCTGCTCCAGTTTCAACTGTTCTGCCTTATTATTATTCGACCATGCTGGTCATTTATGAACATTTGAACATCTTGGCCATGTTCTGTTATAATCTCCACCCGGCACAGCCAGAAGAGGACTGGCCACCCCACATAGCCTGGTTCCTCTCTAGGTTTCTTCCTAGGTTTTGGCCTTTCTAGGGAGTTTTTCCTAGCCACCGTGCTTCTACACCTTCATTGCTTGCTGTTTGGGGTTTTAGGCTGGGTTTCTGTACAGCACTTTGAGATATCAGCTGATGTACGAAGGGCTATATAAATAAATTTGATGTGATTTGAAATAGTCCGATTAATCGGTATCGGCTTTTTTTGGTCCTCCAATAATCGGTATCGGAAAATCATAATCGGTCGACCTCTAGTATGTATCCATTTCATATGTTATGTTACGAATTCCAATTTGTCGTCAGCAACATTAGCTAGGTGGCTAACGTCAGCTGGGGTTAAGGTTAGCCAACATGCCAAGTAGTTGCAGAGTAGTCGGAAAGTTGCTTAAAACGCTGAAGCTGTCCATGATGAGATATGAACACAACCGTTGGGTTGCTAGACATTCGCTTTATACGCACGTCCGCCCAACCACCCTACTTTATTTTTTTGCCTTAAGTAACCTTCCGTCATACACAACTATAACATATCATACTAATTTGAGTGCCACAGATTTACATTTACTATGTTACGTGCAGTCTGAGACCTGGCTGTCTCTTCTAATCTAGTTAATGCCAGACACTCCTAGTACCTGCATTAACAACTTTAGTATCTAGGGAAAAAGTGGGTTGGGGAAGTAACTAAGCAAGATTGTTGATGTGATTGCATAACAGATATGCATGTACTCATCATATAAATCTATTTTAAGGTGTGTATGGTCTAGTCCTCAAGGAAGGACTAGATTCCTACCAGAAATATTGCATTCTGCTACATAGCTCAGACAGCCAAGTGGCCTGAACTGAATACAGGCTTGGCTCAAAACAAAACTCAAAACAGAGACCCAGTATGTCAGGTGGCAAAACCATTTGAATGTGAGTGTGCAAATTTTGTATCCTTAGGGCAGATCCATAACAGGGCCTGCATACATTTTGTGCTCCCACCAACCCATGGTCTCAAATTCCAACCTCAAACCAAGACAAGCTAACATAATAGAAATTGGCAGTGTTGGAGAGAATTGAACTCAATTTAGTCCAATAGTAATTGAAATATGCGTTTATTAGGCAAATGTATATTTTCCAACTTCAGACCTGTCTAATTCTCACTTAGGCAAAAATATATTTAACCCCCCCCCCCCCCCCCCCCCAAAAAAATGTCAAGACTACGAATTGTAGTTAGAGTGAATTTCGGGTAGCTTTAGTGTAGCTCGCCGTCTTTCAGTGTGAAACTATTGGTAGCTTAGTAAACTGTTTTCAGAGTAGCTTCCGCAAAACAGTAAATGTGTCAACGTAAAAAGTGCACTACTACAGGGTTGATGGCTGTGGTTTGGAAGATACAAGTTTGGGCAGCAGAGCATAGGATGCAACACTGACTGGGTGTTGTCCTTGTTAATTACTTGTCATGACATGGGGAAGTAATCATAGTTTGTACAGGTAGCCTTGCAGATTCTGCCACACAGGTTAGCTTTACTCAAACTGTGTCACCGTGCAAGCTTGACAAGACTAATGTGAAATGACTAGAGAGAGTACCAATAAAGGCCCATCAACTATCAATGTAGTTGTCAATCTGTCCTAGTGTTCCTTCTTTACTACCAGCGACCACGTTCACACCGGAAGCAGTGACGACGGATATTTAAAAGGATACCTTGACGTCGAGTAGTACGGTTGCTGCTTGACGCATCACCTTTCGATCTACATTCGCAATAAAAACGACGAGGCGCATATGAATGCAGAACTAATACTAATAAAAATGACCTACTTGTCTGTCGTCGCTAGTAAAGCTTCCCGCAACAGACTTCGAAGTAAGCACTAACATATTCCAAGTAGATCTCATTCCACGAGGATTACAGAGGGATAGACAGATAGGTAACCTTGATACAAAATAAAAACGTACCTTCTGCTCGGTTGTCGGCACTGCGGAGTGAATTCGGTTGCTCTATCGGTTTCCGTGTATGCAAAGGCAACTCCTTCCACGCGACACCAAACTCCAAAAACCGTACTGCAGATGCTTCCCTTCTCAATTATCTCCCTTTCTGTTGTCTCTGCGCCGGGCGTGGCTGAAATAGGGTGGACATATCGAAACTATGATCCGCCCACTTTATCATTCACAGGTGAGAAGGGTTTGACTGCGACCCGCGTCCACAACAAGACTCGGTAAGAAACGCCCAGGGAACCCCCGCCGCCTCTGGTATTGGCTCTTGGCTACTTACATTTGAGTCATTTAGCAGATGCACTTATCCAGAGTGATTTACATGAGTAATTAGGGTTACGTGCCTTGCTCAAGTGCACATCGATAGATTTTTCACCTAGTCAGGTCAGGGATTCGAACCATCGACCTTTTGGTTACTAGCCCAACACTCTTAACTGCTAGGTTACCTGCTGCCCTTGTTGCACCTGTTACTTCCTTGTAGCATTTTAGCAAAGCCTAACCCTTTTTCCTAACCATAACCTCATTCTCCTATCCCGCTTAGTTCTCCAACTAGACTAGAAATCATGGTGAATAACAATCTAACACAGGATGCAGTCGAAATAGCAATAGCCTTCAATTCCTACTTTATTGACTCTGTCAGGGTACTGACACAGAACCCCTCCACTTGTTTCTTGGGCTCAGTGCTAGTGAATGACACTCAACCTGTCTTCATCATAAGGGAGGTTTCTGAGTCAAAGGTGAACAAGGTGATTAGCTCACTAAAGAACTCTAAAGCCAAAGATGTGTTTGGGATGGACTCTACCTTTCTTAAGAACAACAAAGAGTCACTCATTGGCCCCATTACTAAGGTCACCAACACATCTATTGGTCTCGGTGTGTTTCCAAGGGTATGGAAGTCGGCCATAATAACGGCCATCTTTAAATCAGGCGACCCTGCTGACGTGAGTAACTACAGGCCCATTAGTATACTACCTGTGGTGTCAAAGGTTGTTGAAAAGTGTGTAGCAGAACAACTGATTGCCCACCTCAACAACAGCCCCTTCACATTACACTCCATGCAGTTTGGCTTCAGAGCGAAACACTCCACAGAAACGGCCAACTGCTTTTTTCTGGAAAATGTGAAGTCCAAGATGGACAAAGGGGGTGCTAAGGAAGGCTTTTGATACTGTTAACCATGAGATTCTCATCACAAAATTGTCCAAGTTCAACTTTTCCCCTGATGCCTTGAGATGGATGAAATCATACCTTGAAGGCAGAACTCAGTGTGTCAGAGTGAGCAATGAGCTGTCGCCCACTCGTAGCTATGATGTGGGCGTGCCCCAAGGGTCAATACTGGGGCCCCTCCTGTTCAGCCTATACATTAATGATCTGCCTTCTGTCTGTACTGGGTCTGAAGTTCAAATGTATGCAGATGATACAGTGATATATGTGCATGCAATGAGCAAACAACAAGCTGCACAAGAACTCACTACTGTAATGGTCCAGGTTACAAAGTGGCTCAGTGACTCGTGTTTGCATCTCAATGTGAAAAAAACTGTTTGCATGTTTTTCACAAAGAGGGCAACAGATGCTACTGAGCCAGATGTCTATGTGTCAGGGGAGAAGCTCCAGGTGGTATCCCTATTTTAAGTACCTTGGCATCATACTTGATTCCAACCTCTCTTTTAAAAAGCATGTGAAAAAGGTAATTCAAATAACCAAATTCAACATAGCTAATTTCCGATTTATACGAAATTGTTTGACTACAGAGGTAGCAAAACTGTACTTCAAATCTATGATACTCCCCCACTTAACATACTGCTTGACTAGTTGGGCCCAAGCTTGCTGTACAACATTAAAACCTATTCAGTCTGTCTACAAACAGGCTCTCAAAGTGCTTGATAGGAAGCCCAATAGCCATCATCATTGTCACATCCTTAGAAAGCATGAGCTCTTGAGTTGGGAAAATCTTGTGCAATACACCGACGCATGTCTTGTATTCAAGATCCTTAATGGCCTGGCTCCCCCTCCACTCAATATTTTTGTTAAACAGAAAACCCAGACATATGGCAGCAGATCCACAAGGTCTGCCATGAGAGGTGACTGTATAGTTCCCCTAAGGAAAAGCACCTTTAGTAAATCTGCATTCTCTGTGAGAGCTTCCCATGTCTGGAATACACTGCCATCAGACACACATAACTGCACCACATATCACACTTTCACAAAATGCTTGAAGACATGGCTAAAGGTCAATCAGATTTGTGAACATGGTCCCTAGCTGTGTGTTGCCGCTCTCCATGTTGTCTGTTGTCTGTAGCTTGTGAGGTGTGGAAATACTTTGTTGCTTTTATGAATTTTGTCTTGCTGCTTTTTGTTTTATGTTGCTCTGTCTGTATGCTACGTCTTGCTTGTCCTATGTTGCTCTGTCTGTATGCTATGTCTTGCTTGTCCTATGTTGCTATGTCTTGCTTGTTCTATGTTGCTATTGTCTATATTGTAATTGTTTTTAATAACCTGCCCAGGGACTGCGGTTGAAAATTAGCCGGCTGGCTAAAACCGGCACTTTTACTGAAACGTTGATTAATGTGCACTGTCCCTGTAAAAATAAAAATAAACTCAAACCTGACGCATGAATTATCTTAACCTGCTATTTTAATTATCCTAACCTGCTACATTAGTTCTCCTAACCTGCCACGTTTTTTTTTATCCCAACCTGCTACATTAGTTATCCTAACCTGTCACGTTAATTATCGTAACCTGCTACATTAGTTCTCCTAACCTGTTACTTTAGATCTCCTAACCTTCTACTTTAGTTGTCCTAACCTGCTACTTTAGTTCTAACCTCCTTTAATAATGATCCTAACCTGCTAGAACAAGGAAGTAGCCAGGAGCCAATAGAAGAGGTGACAGGGCTTCCCTGGGTGTTTCAACCCGGTGCAGTTCAGAGGATGCGGGTCGCAGTCAGACCATATTGTAGATAGGTATTTGCGCCGCCCCCTCCATGTATCAACCAACATCATAATAATGTGGTAGGAGAAATAGGGGGGGATTTGGAGGGATGATCATGCATATCTATCCGGTTGTTTTGGTGAATTATCACTTTTGTCAATTCCAAAGAATAAACTACCAATACTTTAGCACCATAGTCAAATATCTAACACTTATCTTCAGCGGCAGACCTCACCCAGGCCAATAAATATTGCTATTAACAGATCTGTTTGTTACTTAACCATAATGGATGGTAAGGCTTGGGAAGGAGAGAGGAAGGGGTGTTGAGTCTTGTCTGTACCTGCCCTTCCTGTGATTTTCTGCCCCAGGTCTCAGAAGGCTTGGGGGCTGGAGGGGGGACAGGTGGGAGAGACAGTAGAAGTTTTGAGACCTTTAGTTGTTGGGAAGAGGGGTGTAGAAAGGTCTGATCTGCAGCCACTCTGAACATGGCCAAGGTGGGTTGGTGTCACGAAAGATGCTACAACAGCATCATTAGTGTATTTCTTCATCAATGTGATTGAAAACCTCACCATACAGGGTACACCTTTGCTTATTTTTTATCATGTATTAAAAACTAGGTAAACATTTGCGTGCATTTGTCACACCCTGGCCAAGAGGTGCTGTGACAACTCAATTCAGTACAAAAGTCACTTTACCACTACCTACATGTACAAATGACCTTGATTAACCTGTACCCCCGCACATTGACTCAGTACCCCCTGTCTATAGCCTCTTATTTCAGTGTTATTTTCATTTGAATTTCTTTAGTAACTAATTTCTTAACTCTTTCTTGAACTGCATTGTTGGTTAAGGGCTTGTAAGTAAGCATCTCACAGTAACTTCTACACATGTTGTATTTGGCGCGTGTGACAAATCAAATTTGATCTACACACCCTAGGTTTACACCAAGCGCATAGGGGCCACTGAATAACTCATAGCACAGACCACACCGGTTGTTTTAGAATGGGCTTGAGTGGCAGTACATGGAATGAAAGTCTGAGACAGGTCACAGTTTATTTCTCGCTCCCAATTTCAGCTTCCCTAAACCAAGTTAACTCTACCCAGAGAGGAAAAGACAAAGAGAGAGGGTTTAAACTCCCGTCAAACTCAGTCCACAATAAGCAGACCACCTGCCTTCCCGCTTTTTGGACGACTCCCATTGTTAGCCCAGAGACAAGATCATCTTGTCATATATACAGTATCGCTGCTCTACCTTAACGCAACAAAATTAAGGGAGGATATAACACAAAACAACCAAATCAAACAAAAACAGGTTTGTGTGCAGGGAATGCATTTCATCTTTAACTCAGATCATCATTCCTCAAATCACACTTCTCTTTGCAAAACCAAGGCTTTAAAGGCACTCTGCCACAACCTTCACTAACCGTCGCTTCCCCCTAAAGTAGCCACACCTCAAACAAACTGAACAAGCGTTATGAAGAGACAGGGGAAAACCAGTCAGTCAATCACATGTTTCAACGAATCAGTTAACAAAGACGCAATTAGGAGCACCTGGGCTAGTGCATGCACAGTAATAATAGGGCATTCGTCACACTGGTGACCACTTTTCGTCCAGTCATGAGAGAAGAACTAACGTCAAAGGCAGTGGTTTCCACTAACTTGGTATTTTGACCAATCACATCAGATCGTTTCACATCAGATATTTTTCAGATCATCAATCAGATTTGGGCTGCCTGTGTAAACACAGGCAATGACAGAGAGCCAGGTAAGATGATATGATGTGCCTCACAAACCGATCTGGTTAAAAAGCACACAAACAATTCAGCAGGTAAGAGTATGAAAACTACCCCCAGGCATGATTCACTAATCCCCAAACAAACATGTACTAATCTATTTCAACCATTCAGAAGGAGATACTATCTTCCACTTTCTCAGTTCCCCCAATGTAGGTGTTTTTGTGACTTCTCTACCTAATATGGTTAGAGGGCCAGAGAACGAGTCAGAAAGAGAGAGGTAGGGAGGTGTGGTTCATTGTTTGTTCTGTGGTGTCAAGTTACTTTTACAACCCTGTTATTACCCCATCCCCCTCTCCTCTCCTTCAATCAGCCTGGCATCAAAGATGAACAGATAAGCTACAGAGGGCAGGCGTGTTGCAACTAAAGTGAAAGAGAACTGGAGAAGGGTAGAGGGCAGTGCGAACGGCCCAGTACATTACCGGAGCGCCAAGTCTAGGTCCAAGAGGCTTCTAAACAGCTTCTAACCCCAATCCATAAGACTCCTGACCTTCTAGTCAAATGGCTACCCAGACTATTTGCGGTGCCCCCCCCTGCTACTCTCTGTTGTCATCTATGCATAGTCACTTTAATAACTCTACCTACATGTACATACTACCTCAACCACATTGACTCTGTACTGGTACCCCCTGTATATAGCCTCGCTATTGTTATTTTACTGCCTCTTTTTAATTACTTGTTCCTTTTATTTCTTATCCATATTTTTTTTTAAACTGCATTGTTGGTCAGGGGCTCGTAAATAAGCATTTCACTGTAAGGTACACCTGTTGTATTCGGTGCATGTGACTAATACAATTTGATTTGAAAGAGTCAACAGCCACCACTGACACATGAACATATGGTATATACTTATTACATATGGTATCTGCAATTTAGTTCAACTGCAGGGGAGAGATATTATGCAGGTAGATTCCCTGAGATTAACACCAGTCATCTTGATAAAACCAACCAGATTTACAGGTTAAATGTAAGGAGGAATTTGTGTCATACAGTAGTTCACAGTAGTATTATTTGGGTGTGTGTGTGTGTCACTTTACTCTTAATATCCTGTTAGTCAATTTTGTACGACCACAGTGCATGGTTTGATGTAACACTACATAGGTTATGATGTAACATCCTGTCATCGGCTTCTGGACAACATAGGACAAAACAGGTTAGACAGTGTCATGGGATTGTTCACATTAGTGGCTTTAACATCCCATGTAGAGGTATTAGTGCAATGAATCCTTCAGAGAGAGAAGATCATGCTATATCACTTTCACAAGCATCCAAAGACTGTTATTGGAAGGAATGTCCAGTCATGTAATGTGGTTGAGTAATTTCACTGAGGCGGAACTGCAGACGCTGCACCCAGGGATGTGGGGCTGAGGCTGGGGTGGAGTGAGAGGGTGCATGGATAATTTGGAAGCTGCTTCTGGACGTGTTCCTGCACATCCTCTTCTGCTGTGTAGAGAGAGAGAGAGAGAGGGTGGTGTGGCGCTGGAAAACTATGATGATTCAGTAGAGTAGTGTTGGGGTTCTCATCACGTTGAATGAACAGGGCTCCCTCCTGTGGACAACTTCAGAAACTACAGGTACAGTAAAAGTAAAGTTACAGGAGAAACTCTCCTCTACCTGTTATAAAATAAAAACAAAATGTTTGCATTATAATTTAGATTTATTATTCAGTATGCATTTCTTAACATTTCTTTAAATTGAAATGACATCCCATACCATCCTGTCTCCATAGGGCATCTTAAGCAAGATGCAAATAAAACAAACCTCCTTTCCAACCAAGGAATTATTCTTTATATTCATCAGTGCAAAATAGCAAAACCCAAGCTTATAAGAAAGGACAGTACAGTTCATTATTCATGTCCGTAATTAGAATTTTCCATTAGGGTTTTTTCCCTCCTTTTTGTTCAGTGATAAAAAAAGGCTTTAAAAAAAGCCAGTGGTAAAGCAAAACAAATAAATAAAACTAAATTGGCAACAAACAAAAAACATTCAGTGCACATTTGAATGGATTTAGGAAGGACTTCTCTCAGGCGAAAAGAGTCCCAAGTTTTGCAGCAGAAAAACATATAAATATGTATATAATAAATCATTTGAGTATTAACAGGTGTAAAGTATGTATCATGTCTATATAGTTATTACTAAGATTAGACTGAATTATTCTGTGACCATTTGAGGGCAGGGGTGTCAAACTCAATCCATGGAGGGCCTAGGTTCTGCAGGTTTTTGTTTTTTTCCTTTCAATTAAGACCTAGACAACCAAGTGAAGGGAGTTCTTTACTAATTAGTGACCTTAATTCATCAAGTAAAAGGAAGGAGCGAAAACCCACAGACACTTGGTCTTCGTGGAATGAGTTTGACACTTGTTGGTTAGGGAGTACACAGGACCCCATGCAAGCATTAGGCAAGTAGGGAGAGGGGGGTTTCTATACTAAAAGGTCCATTGGCAAAGTCTCCCCTCCATCGTTTTTTAAAGGGTTAAATTCAGGTTGAAAAGGCATTGTTATCCTCTGCTTGAAACAAGCAGCATACAGTAGTAGCAAGCATGGTGGAAACCATTGACACACACCTCTCCTCTACACATTTTCACCTCCCTACTTCAACATCCAATAATGTACACTGAACAAAAATATAAAATGCAACATGTAAAGTGTTGGTCCCATGTTTCATGAGCTGAAATAAAATATCCCAGACATTCTTAATACGCACAGAAAGCCTCTCAAATTTTGTGCAAAATGTATTTTAGTGAGCATTTCTCCTTTGCCAAGATAATCCATCCACCTGATAGGTGTGGCATATCAAGTAGCTGATTAAAAAGCATGATCATTACACAGGTGCACCTTGTGCAGAGGACAATAAAAGGCCAGTAAAATGTGCAGTTTTATTACAAAACACAATGCCTCAGATGTATCACGTTTTGAGGGTGTGTGCAATTGGCATGCTGACTGCAGGAATGTCCACCAGCGCTGTTGCCAGAGAATTTAAAATGTTCATTTCTGTACCATAAGCCGCCACTAATGTTTTTGTGAATTTGGCAGTACGTCCAACCGGCCTCACAACCGCAGACCACGCCAGTCAAGGACCTGAACATCCTGCTCCCCTGGCCAGTCATGTGACATCCTTAGATTAAGGCCTAATGAATTTCAATTAACGGATTTCCATATGAACTAACTCCCTAACACTTTTGAAATTGTTGCATGTTGTCTTTATATTTTTTGTTCAGTATACATCAGTTTCTACCGTTTGTGCGCAGCAGCGGTTTTGTACCTCTCATTTCTTTAGCAGTCTTTTACATCTCTCTCTCCATTCAACATCAATACTACTACTAGCAAATAAATCGTAATGACACACACACACACACACACCTCTCTCCAACTTCCATCCACGTAATACCCATGTGTGTCTGAACAGAGAACAGTGTACCATCAATGATAATCTCTCCTGATTAGGGACAGACATGACATGCAGACAGACAGTCTGAAAAGGGCCAAAGCATTGGAGCTGAAAGCTTTAAAGAGACTAGGTGTTTAACTTCAACCAAGTACTAATGTGTTCCCTGTGGTATGAGGGACACACTTTAGTCACCCCAATAAAAGTATTTCAGCTTTGGCAGGAGTGGAGTGGTGGGAGGGAAACAGAGTGGTGGGGTCCCAGTCGAGTCCATCTTCAGATTGGAGAGGGTCCATTCATGGTCCAAGGGCTTCCGGGTTAAGGGTCAGGGGTTAGAGTGGGGCTCTCCATCACTGTTCCTGGAGAGCTCTCCTCCTTGATGTAACTAACCTGATTTCTTTGATAAACCAGCTAATTATTAGAATCAAGCGTGGTAGATTAGGGTTGAGGAAAAAAATAAGTATTTAAGCTACAGTAGCTGCAGAAATTGCCCGACATCCAACTCTCATCTTCCACCTCTTAGTTTTTGGACCCAGAGCCCGTCTCTTTTTCATTTTTCCTCTCCTCCTGTCAGCAGTCGGAGAGCTCGGAGTAGGTGTTGGAGTCACCTTCTGTTTTCCTCCGCTGGCGGACTGACTTCTCCTCATCCTAGAGGAACAACACACAGACAGTCACTACTAACAGCAGGGTGTGTGAGTGTGTGAGTGAGAGTCTGTCTGTGTGTTACACGTACTGCCTGGAAGACTCCGTTCTGGCCCCACTCTCCGGGGGAGAGGTCATCGAGTTCCTGTTCCCCCTCTTCCTCCTCCTCCTCCTCCTCCTCTTCCTCCTCCTCTTCTTCTCTCACCGTGTCCATCCCATCCTCCTCATACTCCGTCAGGCAGTCCGACTCATCCCCCGCTGTGGGACACAGACAGTTATGCACTATGAAAGAGACCAGCCATACGGTAGCACAAGCAACAAGACTGAAGATTGCCATGTGATGCACTACATGACCAAAAGTATGTGGACACCTGCTCGTCAAAGATCTCATTCAAAAATCATGGGCATTGATATGGATTTTTGCCCCCCCCCCCTAACTGCTATAACAGCCTCCACTATTCTGGGAAGGCTTTCCACTAGATGTTGGAACGTTGCTGTGGGGATTTGCTTCCATTCAGCCACAGGAACATTAGTGAGGTCGGCACTGACGTTGGGCGATTAGGCCTGGCTCGCAGTCGGCATTCCAATTCATCCCAAAGGTGTTCGATGGGGTTGAGGTCAGGGCTCTGTGCAGGCCAGTCAAGCTCTTCCACACTGATCTCAACAAATCATTTCTGTATGGACCTCACTTTGTGCACGGGGGCTTTGTCATGCATAAACAGGAAAGGGTCTTCCCCAGACTGTTGCCTCAAAGTTGGAAGCGCAGAATCGTCTAGAACGTCATTTGTATGCTGTAGCATTAAGATTTCCCTTCTATGGAACTAAAACAGGGGGCTATAAAACAGCCCCAGATCATTATTCCTCCTCAACCAAACTTTACAGTTGACACTATGCATTTGGGCAGGTAGCATTCTCCTGGCATACGCAAAAACCAAATTCGTCCGTCAGACTGCCAGATGGTAAAGAGTGATTCTTCACTCCAGTGAACGCCTTTCAACCACTCCAGCCAACGCTTGGCATTGCGCATGGTGATCTTAGGCTTGTGTGCGGCTGCTCGGCCATGGAAACCCATTTCATGAAACTCCCGACTAACAGTTCTTGTGCTGGTGTTGCTTCCAGAGGCAGTTTAGAACTCGTCGTGAGTGTTGCAACTGAGGACAGAAGATTTTTCCGCGCTTCAGCCCCCGGCAGTCCCGTTCTGTGTGATTGTGTGGCCTATCACCTCGCGGCTGAACCGTTGTTGCGCTTAGATGTTTCCACTTCACAATAACAGCACTTACAGTTGACCGGGGCAGCTCTAGCAGGGCAGAAATTTGACGAACTGACTTGTTGGAAAGGTGGCATCCTATGACGGTGCCACGTTGAAAGCTCATCAGTAAGGACATTTTACTGCTAATGTTGGTCTGGAGACTTTATACACCTGTCAGCAACGGGTCTGGCTGAAATAGCCAAATCCACTAATTTGAAGAGGTGTCCACATACTTTTGTATATATAGTGTCTCTCTCCATGTATATTCTATTGTAAAGGAGCTACAATTTAAGTAAAGATACATTCAATATTTTTTTAAAGGTGACCAGGGCCTGTATTCACAAATAGTCTCAGAGTAGGAGTGCTGATCTAGGATCTTTCCAAATAAATCTTATTCATTATGATCTGAAAGGCAAACCTGATTCTAGATCAGCAATCCTAATCTGACAGGCTTCATGGACACTGGCTCTGGAGCAGTGATTATTATTTGATTGCAGGACACTTGAAGAGTCAGGACACGGTAAAGAGGGAAACAGAGAGGAAGGGGAAACGCTCAAACCCTTATCGACGTTGCTAGTAGGGTTACTGCTCGACCAGACTTCGGTACATTTTCCACTTCATAATAGCCTCTTACCCTCAGCAGCATCAGCGTCGGGATCGACGTAGGTCTGGACCGGCTCAATCCTGGACACGATCTCAGCCAGGTCAGTGAAGTCTGAACCTGGACACGTACAGGACTGGAATACAAACAAGATAATGTCATTATGTTAACGAGAATGTTAGAATTAGTGTAAAATTAGTGTAAAATGTAACACAGCTTAAAACAAGAGAATGTCATGGGAATGTTATAATAACGTTAGGTAAATATTATGTTAGTAGAACGTCATAATGTAAAGACTGTTATAATAACGTTAATAGAAATGTAACTATGTGTTAATGTAAAGTGGAGCAGCTGTGAGATGGTGAAGGTAAAGTTTGTGACTGTGTGTGTGTGTGTGTGTGTGTGTGTGTGTGTGACTCACGTCCGTCTTGGTCTTGCTGTCGTTGTAGTCTGCCGAGCGGTGGTCCTTGAGCATGTTGTCGATGATGTCACCACGGGCCCATCCGGTAAAGAGCAGCTTGCCGTGCTGGTAGCCCACATCCTGACAGAGAGGACAGGTTAGCCTGGGGTAACAGGCCATGTGGTACACTAACAAGCTACTGTAGCAATAGAGTCTGGTGGAGACCAAGCTACAAAGATGGTCTTTTACCGTGTGATTTAGCTATGAACAGGAGACTTCAAGTCAGCTGTTATCTAACATTTTATTTTCTCTAACAATTACATTCAAAAAAGAGATCCTGAATGTAAAATACACTTTGAACATATCCCAGAGCCTGCATAAGGAGACGAGACAGAGAGAGGTGTTGAGAAGGAATTGTGGAACTCACGTAGATCTCATCAAACTTGCCGAAGTCCATTGTCTTGAAGCGGTCGATGGGTGGTCTGATGTACTCGCAGTAGGCACTCTTCTTCACCACTTCCAGCTGACGTACACACGACACATAGGCCAGCCTGGACTGGATCTCTGCCATGTCTGGAACCTGGGTGGGTATAGACGATAGTGTGTAGGAGTGTGTGCGCGCGTGTCGTTGTATGGGGTCATTTGCATTGATCATCATACCTTCACTTTCTCTGCCCAGGGGTTGATCCGTTTCCACAGCAACCACCAGCCCGACAGGCTGTCGCCGTAGTTACAGAGGTCCGTCTCGTCCTGGCTACCTACGTCGATGGCGATGACAGTCTTGGCGCCCATGTTCCTTGCGATGTCCGCTGTGGGACGTCACGTTGTGACACACACACAGACACACACACGTACACGAGCCGGCAGCAGGGACGATAAGGAAAACCCAGTCTGGGGTTATTGTGGTTATCTCCTAATAGGAACGTTGTCCTTCATATACTTTATTACCATATTCAAACTCACTCCACCAGAAACAGACATCCCAATTGGCTGGATTATCATCAACTGGATAATCACATCAAACTTCATTTCATTTCCAGTTGTATACAGTGCATCTACTCATATCGCCCTACTGCACCTCAACATTTTTTCTGATGGTTCCAATGTTTGGGTGAATTCTTATCTCCAGGTTGTGTTCGCTCCTGCATGGTTGATAATGTAGCCTTGGTGTGTGTTTATGGTAAGAGTCCCAGACAGGGTTTGAGACCAAGTAACCCCGTGAAGGGTGCAGGTCTCACCAGTACACTCCACAGTGTTGACCCAATGTGTTCAAGGAACTGGCAGGCAGCCTAGCGGTTTCAAGTGTTGGTCTAGTGAACCAAAGGTCGCCGGTTCGAATCCCCGAGCCGAATAAAAATCAGTCAATGTGTCCTTGAGCAAGGCACTTAACCCTCATTTCTTCTGTAAGTTGCTCTGGATAACAGCGTCTGCTAAATGACAAAAATGTAAAAAATTAACCACGCCTAAATTTTGAAGAGTTTAAACTTATCATTAGCGTTAGTTCTATGGGTACTAGCTATCTAAATCCATCATAAACACTAGATGGTGGCTATGGCATTGCGCCTCTTCTGCCTTTTAGAATGTGAGACTAGTCATTGCTTTATCCCGATAGACACTGGGTCCAACTCTGTGGGTGTGTCCACCCAAATCATCAAATAATCACACATTGTAGACCTCGAAGCCACCCAACCATGTGGCACAAACCACAAGGAGATTCCACATCTAAATAAACCTACAATCACCCAAAATAGAGAAGGATGATGTTAAACTTCATCAGGTTTGTGAAACATGGTTTTGTTTCATTATTTTTCTTCTGCCGACCTCCAAGAGGAGATAACAGTAACATAGTAGAAGAGAGACATTTGAGTAGCATGCAGAACTTTTTTTTTCATTTTTCCCCCACGTTGTCTTTTTTCCCCAGCTGGAAGGCAACAGGCAATCAATACATCCATTTGGTAGAACTCCCAAATTGGTAACATCCTATTGAATACCAGTTTGTTGAGGGACATGATACTGCGTTTCGTATTCAAACTGGAAGGGAATGTACTGTCAGAGCCGACTGGTGTCTAGTAAGTCACTGATTTAGAAGCATGGGCTTTTGTTGTGTTTTATGGAATTGAGAACGCTAACTATATACCGTTTTTAAGTTGCCTAAATCACAACTCTATCAACACCCCAATAATTTGAGGAATACGTTTAGATGTTCTCAGCCAATAAGACACCAGGAAGCCTGACTGACAGACACATAGCATTCTGAAACTCTGATTTAGTGCTGATTTAAAAAGCTTGTGGATACTGGACAATGGGATACTTTGTACCACCAGTGTCCACCATCACTAACACACTTGATGCTCTGTGTTGTATTTTCTCCCATCTGATAGGAAAGATTTATCCTGAGCTGAAAGCATGTTACAGACCAATTTCAAATACACTACGGGGTTCATGTACATATTTGTTTTCCCCCTCAGTCAATTGCCTCTATGGCTATATTTTGAAAAGATTGTTGGCAAATTACATTTTGACAATGGAAATGACTTGAATGCTCATTCCCACTGCTCAGATGGTAGAAAAAGCAACTGAATTCAGTCAAACTATCATCTTCACCATCGTCAATGACAGCGCCCCCCCCCCCCAACTAAAATAACTCTGAAAATGTCCTACTACCCCTTCCCTCCTCCCTCTTTCCTGTTCTCCTCCTCATCTACTTGCCTGGCAGGTTGTTGATGTAGCCCCCGTCCATAAGCAAGTTGCCATCTTTGGGGTCGCAGAGGGGCGGCAGGTACCCTGAGAGGGTCATGCTCGCCCTCACATAGCGCCACAGTGACCCTGTGAGCCACACCCAGGGGGAGGGAGGGGATAACATCTCAATAATGTTGGCATAACTTCTCAGGTTAGTCATGCGTTTTGGCAGCAGACCACGGCCCCAAACCAAAGGGATGCAATCCCAATTGGTTAACCCAGAGGTGGGTAACCGCCAAAGGGTTAGCCACGGGATGTGAATGTGGTGCTGCTCAACCTCTCAAATCGCTTCTGCATCCCCTGAAACACCTTGCCATGCACAGAGACCTGTGTGTGTGTGTGTGTATGTGTGTATGTGTGTATATCAGGTCTAGGCACAGGGGTATGGGTGCAGCCACAGAGTATCAAGGGTTGGTTCGATCTCCAGACTCTGTCCCCAACCACAACCGTATGCTCCCTGTTAGTTAACCCTTGTGAAAGGTTATCGAGCCAAAGTGAAGCTTTTGCTTTTAGAACCATTTATAAAAAGTGGTGTGTTTTACAGCACTTGGTGAAAACATATAAAAAGGGGGAAGAAAACTAAGATCACCAAAAAATACAGGTATGAGGAACCTTTTTAAACCTAGCCTCCAGTTCCCTGACTCCCAACTAGACACAAGGAGCACTGGAGGTTGGTAGTCTGGTCACAGCATTTGGAGATCTCTCAGACACTAGTGAACATGTTAGGGGCAACCAGCCAGCCCTGCCCAGAGCTGTGGTCCTGTAATACCACCCCGGACCAGCAGAGGGCAGGGGGAGGCTGGGCGCTGCATGGATTGGAAGGAGAAGGAGCACCAGAGGAAGAGAAGGATGCCGCTGTGTGTGGAGTTTGAAGGGGACATACGAGACTGAAGAATTTCAGTGTGGAATCATTGAACTGAACTAGTTCTGGACTTAGAAGTACTAACAAAACGCATAGTCACCATTTTCAGCCCACATAATAATTCACTGACAAGAGTGATGGAACTGGATGTCCGTCTATGGGCATTGGTAGGATCCAGAACACTTTTGGCATCTCGCTAGAAAAATCTAAAGGGAAACGGGTAGCATCAGCAACACTGTCATCAATATATATGTAAAGAGTAAATATATAGATGCGTACAGTACACAGACACATGCACATACATGGACACGGGGAGGTGTAGCTGCTGGCGGGGGGGGGGGGGGGGGGGGGGGGGGGGTACAAATGGTTGACAGAAGCCATTCATAAGCACTGCTCGGTATGACGACATGGGATCAAGCTATGGACGAACGGACAGACAAATGGACACAGAAAAAAACTACTACTGACCACAAACAAAACAAAAACATGAAATATCCTATATGGTGATCTTCTCTGACCTCAACACAAAACCTTTATTTCCCCATAGGATCAGCTTCAAAACCCTGAAGAGAACGCTACATGTTGTGTTCCTATAGCTAGGTCAATACGCAAAAAAGCTATAACCTATGGACCTACACTGACAAACGAGTGACTGAGGCCCAAGCTTTAGAACGTGGGAAACGACAAGCAGCAAGCTGCGTGGAAAGGCCTCAGGGAAAAGCCTGTGTAACATGCTCAGGAAAAAGCAGGCGAGTGAGTGTACACTTGGTGTGTAGTATACCAGCCAAGTGCAGGAGAACTCGGGAGATGAAGTGGAGCAGCATGGAGAACCAAAAACAGGGAGGGGGCGGGGCACCAAAAGCAGGACCATCATGCACCTCTGTCTGACCCATGGATATGTACCTGCATGAGCAGAGCCTCACTGCCAATCCGGAGGCATGGGGAGGGGCTTACTGACACTGGGAGGGCGGGACAAAGCCAATTCGTAACTGTCGTGTGTATGAGTGTGAACTATTGAAGCCAAATTGAATAGAGAAGTATTGGTGTTAAGAATGGGTGGTTCTGGGTGTAGGGGAGCGAAACATTGCATCCCCTCCACTCACACACCGAAATATACACTGTATTATTAGCCTAGCTTTCCTTCCAAACCATGGGTTCCCAATGTCCGACTGGTCAGGTGGGGTTAAGGTGAGACGGAACATGAGGGGGAGGGAGTGGTTGATTGTCGGTTGTTTCAAGGAGCTTAAGGTAGAAGTTGCCCCTAACCGCAGATCTGGGATCAGATGACATAACCCCAATCCTAACATCAACCATCAGGTGGGTGAAAATAATATGACCCTGTATCAGTGGTCAGGAGCAACTTCGACCACTCCTTTTTGGGGTTGAGACGGGTCGGGGTTTGAACTTTGAACTCTGACCTGGGACATTGTTAACATAGCAACCATCCACAAGCAGGTGGCCATCCTTGGGGTCGCAGAGGGGAGGTAAATAGGGGGTGTAGGAGGCACTCGCTCTAACATAGCGCCACAGCGAGCCTGTCAGAATGGAAGATGGAGAGGGGACATCAAACATGGACAAATAGCCCCACGTCACACACAGACAGAGAGAGAGACAAAGGAGAGAGGAGAGATTAGGGTTCCACATTGTCAGAAACGCTCCCAAAGTTCCCTTATTTGTTGGGGAGATTCCAGTTGAAGAATTCCCAATTTATTCTGGGAATCCTCCAACCGGGATTTCTGAAAAACCTGAGAACTTTGGAAAGTTTCTGTAATTTTGTAAAACCTAGGAGCAAGGCAGAGCTAGAGATGGCCAGAGAGAGAGAGAGAGAGAGGGACAGAAAAGAGCAGGAGACAAAAGGGGCAAAACATATCCAGAACGCTCGACGTATACAATCTAAAACCCTCAGTGAACATGGCCAGGTAACATAACGCAATGTTTCTAGAAGTAAATAAATACCCAGAGAGGCCGGTCCTAGAAGTAAATAAATACCCAGAGAGGCCGGTCCTAGAAGTAAATAAATACCCAGAGAGGCCGGTCCTAGAAGTAAATAAATACCCAGAGAGGCCGGTCCTAGAAGTAAATAAATACCCAGAGAGGCCGGTCCTAGAAGTAAATAAATACCCAGAGAGGCCGGTCCTAGAAGTAAATAAATACCCAGAGAGGCCGGTCCTAGAAGTAAATAAATACCCAGAGAGGCCGGTCCTAGAAGTAAATAAATACCCAGAGAGGCCGGTCCTAGAAGTAAATAAATACCCAGAGAGGCCGGTCCTAGAAGTAAATAAATACCCAGAGAGGCCGGTCCTAGAAGTAAATAAATACCCAGAGAGGCCGGTCCTAGAAGTAAATAAATACCCAGAGAGGCCGGTCCTAGAAGTAAATAAATACCCAGAGAGGCCGGTCCTAGAAGTAAATAAATACCCAGAGAGGCCGGTCCTAGAAGTAAATAAATACCCAGAGAGGCCGGTCCTAGAAGTAAATAAATACCCAGAGAGGCCGGTCCTAGAAGTAAATAAATACCCAGAGAGGCCGGTCCTAGAAGTAAATAAATACCCAGAGAGGCCGGTCCTAGAAGTAAATAAATACCCAGAGAGGCCGGTCCTAGAAGTAAATAAATACCCAGAGAGGCCGGTCCTAGAAGTAAATAAATACCCAGAGAGGCCGGTCTTAGAAGTAAATACCCAGAGAGGCCGGTCCTAGAAGTAAATACCCAGAGAGGCCGGTCCTAGAAGTAAATACCCAGAGAGGCCGGTCCTAGAAGTAAATACCCAGAGAGGCCGGTCCTAGAAGTAAATACCCAGAGAGGCCGGTCCTAGAAGTAAATACCCAGAGAGGCCGGTCCTAGAAGTAAATACCCAGCGAGGCCAGATCTAGAAGTAAATACCCAGCGAGGCCAGTCCTAGAAGTAAATACCCAGCGAGGCCAGTCCTAGAAGTAAATAACCAGAGAGGCCGGTCCTAGAAGTAAATAACCAGAGAGGCCAGTCCTAGAAGTAAATAACCAGAGAGGCCAGTCCTAGAAGTAAATAACCAGAGAGGCCAGTCCTAGAAGTAAATAACCAGAGAGGCCAGTCCTAGAAGTAAATAACCAGAGAGGCCAGTTCGAGAACTAAAACAGATAGCACAGACAGGACTGTAGATGACAATTACATTTTTTAAAATACAGATAGAAAAGAACTAAATAGCATCACAGCATTAATATTACACTGCATTTTAAACTAATAGTTAAAATGGTGTCATCCATTTACTCTCCTAAACCACTCAAAAGGAACCATGAACACCGTAATCATGTATTAGTTCAGAAACCTCATTGGAAAATGGAGACCTGCATACACTGAGTGCACAAGACATTAACACCTGCTCTTTCCATGACATAGACTGACCAGGTGACAGCTATGATCCCTTATTGATGTCACTTGTTAAATCCACTTCAAAATCAGTGAAGATGAAGGGGAGGAAAAAGTTAGAGAAGGATTTTTAAGCCTTGAGACAGTTGAGACATGGATTGTGTACGTGTGCCAAAGGACAAGGCAAAAAAAAATGTAAGTGCTTTTGAACAGGGTATGGTAGTAGGTGCCAGGCGCACCGGTTTGTCAAGAAGTGCAACGCTGCTGGGTTTCACATGTGTATCACAAATTGTCCACCACTCAAAGGACATTCTGCCAACTTGACACAACGAAGGGAAGCAATGGAGTCAACATGGGCCAACGTCCCTGTGGAACGCTTTCAACACCTTGTAGAGTCCCTGCCTTGTAGAGTCCCTGCCTTGTAGAGTCCCTGCCTTGTAGAGTCCCTGCCTTGTAGAGTCCCTGCCTTGTAGAGTCCCTGCCTTGTAGAGTCCCTGCCTTGTAGAGTCCCTGCCTTGTAGAGTCCCTGCCTTGTAGAGTCCCTGCCTTGTAGAGTCCCTGCCTTGTAGAGTCCCTGCCTTGTAGAGTCCCTGCCTTGTAGAGTCCCTGACTCGACAAATTGAGGCTGTTCTGAAGGCAAAAGGGATGCACCTCAACATTAGGAAGGTGTTCCTAATGTTTTGTACACTCAGTGTATTTCTACTCTTTCCCAGGCTATCAACAGCCACAGTCGTCCTGTTTGGTGTTTTGTTTAGAGCGTAATAATTATTATTAGCTTGGTTAGATAGATAGCAGCCGACAACAAACAAGAAAATTACTACAAAATGCACCAACATTCTCGGAAAAAGGGATCGAGAGAGAGAGAGAGAGAGAGATAGAGGGAGACCAGTGAAAGAGAGAAGGAAGTGTTAGAAAAAGATGAAAAGGAAGATCCATCTTCAAGCCAGGGAGAGTTAGCTAGCGCACGCACACTATAAATCTGATGCCTATGACCATACTCTAAAAGCCGCCATCTTGCGACTAGCATAACATTTAAAAAATAAAGACTAAATGATGCTACATTTACACAACGTCGAAGAGACTAACATTCATTGGTTGGCTTATGGAAACATGGGGTGTTGCATAAACTAAATAGTGCCACCGCGAAGACAAAGTCCTTTCGTTACGAACGAGCCAACGGTGTAACTTCCTATGTTGGAAAACCCTGAGGTTGGTGTTTAAAAAAAAAAACGTACTCTGAGCTTCAGAAATTGCGCTCTGGCTATGTGTGAAGTTCTCTAGGTACAGATCTAGGATCAGCTTCCCCTCCCCCAATACTAAACTTAACCATTACTGGGGGAAATACATAACTGACCCAAGATCAGCGTCTTGGGGCAACTTCACTCTATTCCTGTGTGTAAGCCTCCAGTAATGGGAATTTAGAGCTGTATGAAAGAAAAGCACATTGGGAGAAACTATGGGAAGCGAGGGAGGGATGGCGGGAGAGGCATAAGGGTGCAGAGGGGTAAAGCAAATGAAGAGTGTTCTGGATCCTACTTGTTGACGCGGACAGGGGTGGAAGCGACTAGCACACTACATCTATAGTACACTAGCCTGGCCCCAGATCTGTTTGTGCCATCTACCCAACAATAACCATAGGAGATGGCAAAACAGATCTGGGACCAGGCTAATAGTAAGCCTATACAGCAGATGGTGAAAGTGTCCCCATATGAGCAAATGAACATTAGGGAAGTCACTGTGGCATGGTTTGTTTGGTGTTGTTTTAAAGACACGTTTTAAACATAAAACAGATGTGAGAAAGGTAGGAGGAGTAACCTGAGAAAGAGAGCAATAGAGATGAGCAGTGGGAGTGGACTAGGCTGCGTCAACAGGAAGTGACATTACACTAGGGAGGAGGAAGGTGGTCGGTAAAGAGAGAGAGCGTTGTAAAGCTTTGCTCTCGCCGTTAGTAAACATGCCAAGTGAAGACAGGCATTGAAGATATGACTGGAGGACCGCACAACCTTATGACACCCCAAATCCAGGATCAAGGAGGACTCATTTGCTACATTTGCCTATGTGGCCTAAAATCAGTACATAAATAACATGAAACAATATAGGTTACTTTCTTTAAATGCCTTTGCTCTTACAAACTAGTGGACATTACCGGTGATAACGAATGCATGCAACATGTTATAAGACTGGATTTTTTTTTGGGGGGGGGGGGGGGGGGGGGTAGGTTTCCTTCAACAAGCCAAAAGGTGACCCCAAGAGGTCAGCAGGGGTCGTACCCCCAGCCTCTAGGTCTATTCTAGCTACAGTTAGTGGTAGTGCATTTCTCACTCAGTCAGTCTTGACATACATACACAATCCATATATTAAGTGTCAGTCAGTCAGTCAATGGAGGAACATATTAAATAAGCAGGGAACAGAGGATGTTGCTCTAGCATACCAGCTGTATGACCTCCTGATTAGTATTATACATCTGCATGCAGAATCTAACCAATTGATCTAAAACGCCAAATTATAACCCCACCTAGGTATCTTAAGATGAATGCACTAACTGTAAGTCGCTCTGGATAAGAGAGTCTGCTAAATGACTAAAATAAAAATGTAAAATGTAAAATTAAGGGGCTGGGATTTTAGTCCCATAACCCATACTCTGATACAGTAAAACCAGGGCGTTCGAATCTAAATGATCTAGCTGTTATCGTCAAACGCCGAATGACATTAGGAATGAATGATCGTGTCAATCCCACGTTTGTTCTCAGTCATATTGGGCCGTACCAGCGTGAGTGGATTGAGTTAAATAGCGTTACATATGGAGTATATCTAAATAAAATACATATCTAACGTGTGTGTGTGTGTGTGTGTGTGTGTGTGTGTGTGTGTGTGTGTGTGTGTGTGTGTGTGTGTGTGTGTCTGACTGCTTGAGAGTTTTCCTAACAGCTATCCAATTGCTACTCAAAATCGCGTAGAACTAGGACAATTACTTCTGTAGTGCGGTCAAGACAACTTCGAAATCTAGTCGTCCATTTCTAAACAGCGATAGAGCAGAGAGGAGGAGGGGCCAGCGGTTAGCTGCCTGTCACTCACCGTCTTGGTGCACACGCATGGCGGACGCCGTGATGTCAGTAGTCACGTTGAAGTAGGGCAACCACAGGTCCTGATGGTTACATAGACCACACATTCCATATGAATTGGAATAAGGAACGTTCAGAGGGATATATATTATGTAGAACAAATATGCCTCTCCAAAATGTGGAGTAGGTATCAACGTCAGCTCTATTCAAGACATCTCTATCTGCAACTGTTCACAAGGTTTGCCGACTGAACCTAGCCCAGTTTCCTTCACAGACAGACATCTCTAGTAGCACTGACAGACAGTGTGACCTCTCACCTCAGCCTGCTTGTCCTGGAACACTTTGGAGATGCTGGTGTTGAAGGCGGCACCGGTGAACATTGAGGTGATGGGATAGGTCAGGTCAAGGATGGTTTTGAATACGGAGTTCATCGCCTGTAGGGAGGGAGGGAAGGAGGTTAATAATGAGCGTGTCTGATGTCGACATTTCAGTCGGAACCGCACAGAATCACTGATCCACACTGATCCACAAATCAACACGAGTGATTCTGTGTCTCGCCGTGCTCAAACTGATCCCCTCTAATACACTACATGTCACCTGACAAAGGAATGTGCCAAATAGGAACAAGAGAAGTGCATGATGGTATAGCGGAGGGAGGATCAGACCTTGGACCACTCGCGGGCTCTCTGCTTGGTGCGCACCGCACTCCTCTCCTCGGCGTACAGCGCCCCGATGAACGACCCGATGGACGTCCCGCCCACGATGTCGATGGGAATCCCTGCCTCCTCCATGGCCTTGATCACTCCCACGTGGGAGCAGCCTCTGCAAGAGTGACAGAGACAACAACCAATCAGAGAGAGTAGGAAACGCACTCTGTTTGAGGACTGCATTTCTTCCACTTCTTTCATTAATTTGAAAAGATCCGAAAGAACCTGACTAATTCGAGTCTACAGATACCCTGAAGGACATTAATGTTACAAGAAATCTTAATAATAATCAACAGAAGACTGGACTTCTCATGCAAAGAGCTGTGGTCCCATGACTGTCATTGAAAACATGCATTTGATGATGTGGAGTAAAGCATGTACTACTTGATCATCTACAATCGAGAGTCTAGCACAAAAGAGAGTCCACTGACCTGGCACCTCCTCCTCCCAGCACCAGAGCGATGCTGTTCCCAGTCAGTACCCGGGCCAGCCGAGAGAAATCACTGTGTCTGTCCGCTGTCTTCTCACACACCTTCTCATACACCTCCCTCTGCCCGCACACACACACACACACACACACACACACACACGCACACACGTTGATTTCAGATGATAATCTGAGCAATTTGTAGGCTTCCATGCGCTAGACACAAGAGCTTGTCCAACCATTCAGACTTGGGCCTGGTTAGCGACAGTTGCTATCCACCGAAGCGCTGTAAGTGGTTGGTAAGCTTGTCAATGGATCATTTCCCCAAGACGACCTGGGATTCCTAAAGCCTTTGTAGCTAAAGCACTATGTTATTTCTCTTGAAAACCAAAACTCGTCTTATTCGTAGAACAGCAAAGGGCTTCATTTTGAGCCGTCACTCAGTGCAAGAGAAAACAAAAAAATATATAGATTGGACGAAGAGGACATGCTCAACAGGCTATTAAAGTATCCATAAAACCTTTTCTTGCAAACAGACTAGCCTCCTCTCTTACCACATCGTCAGAGCTCTCTTTACAACCGTCCTCATCCTCAATCTAACGGAGGAACACAATCAGATGTGTGCAAAGGTCTGTGTGTAACGAATGAAAGAAAAGCACAACAAAAAAAACAAACGAAAGTTAGAAAGAGAAGTCATGGCATCTCCCCAGGGAGTCGCACCAGTTTTGAGGGGCTGCGCCGTGAGAAGACCCGGCGGGGGCAGCGGAGGTGGAGGTGTCCGGAGCACCAGCTCCTCATGTTGAGCCACTCTACGGTCCTGGAGGGCCCCGAGCCGTCCTCTTTATGGAGCAGCACAAGCTGTTTCAGAGCCCTCACCGCAGTGTTCTCCAACATCTGCTCTAACTAGAGACAGAGAGACAGAGAGAGAGGCATGGTTAGATACAGTCCTAAGGATAAGATGCAGTCATAACTAGACTGTTTAAAAAAAAAAATCTCTACAAATAAGCTTAAATATGAGGTTCATGTATAATTTCACAACAAAAGTTTTAAATTGAACAAATAAATGTAACGAGGCAGCTTGTAAGTAGAGTAGCTTCATAGGTCAACCAATCCTCCAAACATTGAGCCCAAATCAACCTCCAGCTCTTCACCCCATCCCTCCTACCTGTCCCAGTGCAGGTTCCTGTTCCCCCAGGCCCACGATGAGGATGCAGTCAGCCTGTCTGATGCAGCGCTGGGTCCAGGGAGTCATACTGCTGTCTGTCTGGTACAGGACTATCCTGTTGATGTCCTCCTGCTGGGCCAGCCAGCCAGACAGACGGTACTCGTGGATACTGTTGCGAGGGGAGAACGAGAGTTTAGAACAACCAACTGGTATGGATACTGCAGAGGGAGAGAGGAAGAAGAGAGGATAAAAAACAGACCTATCCAGAGCGGAGGCCCCCAGTCGCTCTCTGATTATGTCACTGGTCAGCAGCAGGGTAGGTCCTACACGTCAAGGACAAATAGAAATGTGTCTAATATTTCAGAGAGAATAATTTATGTATATAAAATGTAATATCACGTTCGCTCAATGTAATAACTTAGTTAAGGAACAGAATAGAACAACTTTATTGTCCACAGAATCTACTCACATTAGGCAGATGTAACTATTGACTAATATGAAACAAGACATTCAAGTCATAGTAAGGTTTGATTGACAGTTGCTTTGCTAGTCTCTAGAGGCGTGTACCTATGGCGCTGAGGGCGTGGCTGAGCTCCAGGTTGAAGGCGTTGATTGGCACCTCGTCACAGATGGGCAGTACGGCCACAGTGGACAGGTTACTGGCCGGGTTGGTGACGTCAGGGCTGGACGCTACGCTGGACAGGCCGAGGGCAGAACCTGGAGAAGTACGGGGTGAGAGAGAGAGAGAGTGTAATACATGGCTTTATCTAGAGGACAAAGAGGGCAAGTGTGTGTATGCATACAGTACATGCCTGTGTACACACACACACCTGAGAATGGTCCTCGGGCCTGTTGCAGGTTCCCCAGGATCTTCTGTCCCAGCAGGTGGATCAACCTGGTGACCACCTGTGGGTACCTCCTCTTGATGTTGTTGAGCGTTCCCTCTGGGAGCTTGACCAGCTCTGTGTCTCTGACCGCGTGGACCGTGGTGGCTCTGGGCTGTCGGGTCAGAGCCTCAACCTGGGGAAAACAGGAGGAGATCATGAGAGCTCCAAAAACAATGGGATTTAAAAAAAGGTATAGTGTCCCCAATGATCTAATACAACCCAAACATACACTATACACACACACAGGTCTAATATAAATACATGAGGTTGACTTTATTCTGAATATTAGCTTTATAAACTAATATAGTGACAACATATTCTGCCTTTACATAGAAGACCAGAACGATGAGAGCTGTAGAAATGGGCCAAAGTCTCACCACTCCTATGAGGTCTCCTCGACCGTACTCTCCTACCAGCTCCTTCTTCCCGTTAGCTTTACGTATAACAGAACGCAGACGTCCGTTCAGAACTATGTAGGTGCAGTCCGACTGGTCTTCCTGCCTGGAGATATGAGGAGAGGAGGTGGAGGACAGTCTGTTCTTATTACAATGAAAACTGAACTAACACACCAATACAGATTTTCTGGTCAAATTAAAAATACCGTCATAAGAGAAGATTTGTCCAGATACCTATAGAGGGCTCTGCCGGCCTCCACAGCCATCCAGTCTATGGCGAAGTCCATCTGTCTGACGAAGGGGGACATTCGGATGGCTACGGTGTGGGCTGCACTCAGAACCACACTGGGCTGTTCCCTCATGATCCTAAAGACAGGGGGCAGCACAGAGCACACCAGATCAGGAAAAACACACAGGCAGTGTCTCCGGGGAGAGTTAGTCACTATGCTTAAATATCACAGGAACTGATAAACAAAGCTAGGGTTAGAAGTGTTTGTCACTTTCGAACCACTTCCGTCTTTTCTACCATGACCAGATAGACAGTAATAACCAGCATCTTATCAACAGTGAGACAGTTGTGACATAGAACAAGAAACATGTCTGGAACTGAAGCCAACCTACTTGTAACAGATGGTGTAATAGTCAACAGTCAGTGACTACGGGTATATTTCAATTTCATGTAATCATCCAACATCCTGCATTTCTCTACTTCTAAACCAGAGTTAGGCTTAAACTAAATGGTCCAGCTTAATGCCCAGACTGTGAACGATACCCCTTTCACACAGAAGGGTTTAGCCCAGGGGTAGGAAACCCTGTTCCTGGAGTGCCACGGGTACAGCAGGATGTTGTTCCAACTAGACACCACACCAACTGAGCTAATTGATCAGTTCAGCGCCTAAATTCAACACAGCTGGTCTTCCAGGTCGGTTAAATCAAAAACAGGAAGTGCCTGCAGCGCTCCAGGACCAGGCCTACCCCCCCCCCCCCTGCTTTAGTCTATCTCTAGTCTGGTCTCTACTAGACACCCACTCGTAGAAGTCAGACTTGGAGATCTTGAGGAAGGTGCAGTCTCTGTTGGCCTTGATGGTGAAGATGAGGGGTTCTCCAGTCAACACAGCCAGCTGGCCCACCATCTCACCCGGCTGGGTGACAAACAGACACACCGCATCCTGCTTGTCGATCATCCGCTGGTACACGTGGAGGCAGCCAGACAGGACAAAGTGGAGACTCACATCCTGAGAGGAGAAGAGGGAGTTCAGATTTCAGGTCTCATGTTTTGTTTTTGTGTGTTTAGAGGGATTGAAGAGAGGCAAGTAGAGGAGGGGGTAAGGAGCTGGGTAGGGGAGAATAAAGTATGGGAAAGAGAGGGATTTGGAGGGGAAAGATGTCAAGGAAAACATTAAGGGATGATAGGAATCTGTGATATCAAAAATCTATAATGTTTTGAAGACTTCTCCCTCATAAAATTGGGGGATTAAACAGTCAGGTTGGCATGTGTTGTCATGACGATGTAGACTATTTTGACTTTGCAGCTGGCCCATCTAGTGGAAATCGCTCAGTTCTGCCTCCATGGCAAGATGACAAATGTCAACCTGCATTCAAACAGAGGAGAGGACCTCTCCAAGCCTCAGTAAAGTACCTGGTCTCCTTGTCTAGCCAGCACAGTTCCTGCCTTGGCGTGGTGCAGAGTCACTCTCCCATTCAGCAGAGTGGGGTCCTGGCAGAAGAAGGAAAAGAACAGAACGAGAGAAAGAAAGAGTGAGACAGCGATAGAGGGAGGGAATGAGGAAACGCTCTTGGTGGTGAAACAACGCCTGGATTCCCCTTTTGCTCTCCTGGGCTGCAAATCAAGAGGGTTGGCAAATATATGGACGGAGACAGAACTTTCAATATCGTACATTTCAGATGCTCGGTGCCAACCATAACAGTAGATTGTGAAATGCAACTGTAAGAAGCTTAGATAAAAGGAGTCAAAGGGAGAAAGTACTGGTTGATGTCCAGTAAGGAGACATGTTTTGAAAAGGGGAGGTACTACTTGTCCAATAAGAACACTTTGGCCTTTGCATTTCAAAATATCTTGTCTAGAGATGGTACATTAGCTCAAAGGACAAAGTAACTTGGTGACAGTTTTTTTTAACACAATAATCTGGTAAATGCCACATGATTACATTGTTACTTGAGTCATGGTTACATAGATAGCAACCATCTACTGACCATGTACTAAGGTTACTAAGCAGTAGTTAGTACTAACCTCTATCCTCATGAGTTTGAGGAGCTCCTTCAGGGCCTCCTCGAACAGGGCAGGGCTGGGGCGACCGGGGACGGGTCCTGGTCCTGGTGAGAACTGGTTGTCCGGACCCCCCTCCTCCTCGGGGTACAGGTACACCCCCGACGGCACCTCGTCTACGGTCACCCTCCTCTCCCGCTGGTCCTGGGAAAGAAACAGAAAACATGGAGGGACACGAATGTCAATTACAGTACACTGTGCCTGGTCTACTTTGAAGTGCAGATCTGTGATGTACAAAGATAAGAGTTAGTGGTCTACTTTGAAGTGCAAATGTGTATTTTAGTGCACTAGGTTGACTGTTAGTGAATAGATAAACTGTTGAATTACTAAAAAATGTCTGTTTTGATTTGATTTAAAATGTAAATACATATTCTGAGATGTCACTAATATTCAACCTTGTGTGTGTGTGTGTGTGTGTGTGTGTGTGTGTGAACACGCGTATATACTGACCCGTGAATAGGTGGGTGGTGTGTTGCCGTCCTCAGCGGAAACTGAGATCCGTCCCCTCTCGTAGGCCATATCGAAATCAGACCGCAGATTCTTCTGCATGCCTTTGTGTAGACACCACACACACCACAGAAATTATGTTAACACAAATGCGTGTAAACGCCACAGTCAACAGTCTGAGAAGCAACAGAGGTAAGTTACATACTAGGACCATAAAGCACACTAATGTCAAATGTCAAGTCAGGTCACTAACATGCAGTAAAAACTGGACTGAAGTCACAGAGCTGAAGTTACATACTAAGAATGCAGATGTTAACACACAGACAGAGAGAAAAGAACGGAAGAGGACAGAGAGAGGGATCGAGAGGACCGACAGAAAGAGTTAGTCACCGGCGATGTCTACAGGCATGGAGATGGTCCTGCTGAGGGTTGGTGGGACTGTGGCTCCATCCTTCCCAGGATCTGGTGCGTCCTTCACGGCGGCCTCGCGGTCCTCCGCGGGCACGGTCAGGCTACTGAAACGCTTGCCGTGGCGCTGGGGGCTGGTGCGGGGCACGGGATGGGGGGACAGGGGCAGCAGGCGCAGGAGCTGCATCTCCTATAGGGAGGACAGGACAGGGGCATGGGAGAAAGAGAGAGAGCGAGAGAGCGAGCGGTTAGGGTCAATGAAGACAGGCTAGCGTTGAATTAGCAATGTTATAATTGAAAAGTGATTAGCGGTAGCGTTAGCGGTGAATGACTCAGTATGGTAGATGAAGTAACAAACAGAATGTCCATGTGTGGGTGCGTGTATGTTTGAGGATCTGGGTGGTATGATGAATCGTGGCACTGTGTGTGTGTGTGTGTGGCGCTTGACTCACATGGCTAAAGAGCTCATTGGTGAGCCCTAGGTAGTTGTGCAGCGCCAGAACGGTTACTCTTTGGAGACGAACCATGATGATCTGCATGAGAAGACCGAGGGAGGAAAAGGTCACATGAACATCAAGAGAAAAAACACACATCCACACCTGGTGACAAACACACACACACACACACACACAATGCAGCTTACCTGGACCACCCGCACCAGGCTCTCAGGGTACTTCTCGAAGATGGAGAGGAAGGCCTCGACGGGTAGACGCAGTACAGTGGACACCTCAGCCGCCCGCGCCGACACCGTCCTGTACGGCTTCTGGTGTCCCTGAAACACACACACAGTGATAAGGTTCACACACACGCTCTCAGAATATACTGTAACTCAATATTGGTAACTTTACAGACATTTTGGAGACTTGAGACAAGTTCCTATTTTCAGCAGTAAAGGGAGGGGAAGTTTGTGTTGAGAGTGGTTCTCACATGCTAGCTAGTTGTACCTGAAACAAACACAATGACAAGGCCCTTTCAACGCTGTCCTATCTAAGTCAGTTAAGAACAAATGCTTATTTTACACTGACGGCCTACTACCCCGGCCATTGCAGTGACTTGGGTGAAGCTTTTTTTTTTTTAATGTCCCTGTGACCCACGCACTAACAAAGAACTGGACTACTCAGCAAAATGTTTATAGTCACAAGCCAATAAGAGGGAACTAGCAGAACCCACCAGCAGAAAGCATTGCTTTAGAGACGTCTTCCACTTCCTTTTGTCAGCCGTAAAGCAAGGGTTCCAGGATGTTTGTGTCAGGTACTTTTCCCAAGTCTAAATATAGGAGTTAGACTCTAGCTACCAAATCCTCTTGACTCTAAAAGGGTCATGTGTTTAATCGTTCACTGTATACTTCCCATCAAGAGTAAAAGCGCACATAAGCCGCACTTGTCATATCATAGTGCTTCACGATATAACATTCAATTGCAAAATCATCATGACTTTTACATGATTTTTTAAACTTTAGCGGCTACGATTCAACGCTCGACTTCCCTGACTTGTTCCTTGACTAAGTTCAAAGTTCTGACTGAAACGTGACAGGGACAGACAAAGGGGTGACTCAAACAAGAAACGACACGTGGCATGGTGGTTTAGGGAGTGTGCAATGCGGGACAGGAAGTGGGCGTGTCTTACGGTGATGACGTCCAGGATGCTGAGGAGGCTGTGGACACTGTCTCCGGGGTACACCTCCTTCACCACACCGTCCTTGCCGTCCTACAAACACACAGGGGCAAAACAGAGTACGTCATAACAAATGAACATGGACAAAAAGGCACATACATTTCTGTGTTAAAAAAAGCACAAAATAACACAGGCAAACAGTACAATTGACAGTTATCGTGAAAACATTCTGTTCATGTTAAGTTATTCCAATCTTTGCCCAAATGCAAGTTCATCGTGGCCATAACTTTCTAAATTCAGAGATCATTCCATTTGATCCTTTTCCTCCATATTGGGATAATCTGAGTCAAAAACTAATAGGTGCTAATCATTATTTAATGACCTACAAGAGAGTTAATTGTTAGAGAACTGTAAGCCCCTTATAAGAGTACCTGTTTACTCGTTAGCATGGATGGAGGCTCAATTGTACAGAAGGCAAAAAAACAACCTCAAATGTAAATGTCTGGCCATTTGTGTTCATGAGAAACACACACAGGTGCACAGACACACACACACTCTCACTCTCTCACCATTCCAGTAAGGCACAGTTCTAGTTTTCCGTCCTGCACCACGTAGATGCTGCTGTCAGGCTGGCCCGGTCTGAAGACGTACTCTCCCTGTTGAAACTGCAGGAACACCATGTGTTTACACAGCTCCAGGAACAGAGGCTTCTCAAAGTGGCCCAGCACACTGCAGGGGGGGGGGGGGGGGGGGGTAGAGAGATTACTACACACAAAAAGTGATTGACTGACCTACGTATCACCTTGCATCATTAATAACTACTCAATATTATTGGAAGATCAGTCAGTCACAATTTACCCATGATACATGGTGGTTTGATACTTGAACATACAAGTCTCCTCCATATAGATAAGAACTCCACAACAACTTAACACACAGAGAGTACACTCTACACACACAAACAAACTCAGAGAAGTCACTACGTACCGGACGTTCTTGAGCATGTAGAGCACCTCGGAGGGCAGGTGGGAGTTGGCCACGTCAAACTCTGTAAGGTCGGCCTCCAGCACTGAGGGAGGAGGCTCCTTAGCTACCAGGGTGGGCACCTCCTTCTTAAAACGCAGAATCCTGGAGGGAGGAGGGGGGGGGTGGAGAGCAGGATGAGAGAGTGGGAGGACAAATGTATAAGAGACTATTGTTCTCTACTCTGTAGTCACTAAGTTCGTTAGCATCATGAATTAGAGTAGAGTAGACAGGGTAAACCGTGTTCACACACTTTTTGGCAATGTTGAGCATTTTCTGCTTCTTTTTGAGTCGTGGGCGTGTGGAGGAGGCTGTGCCCACCAGGGAAGAAGTGGACTGGGACACCTATGAGAGCCAGAGGTCAAAGGTCAACTAGGACAAAAAGACACATTGTCGAACAAAAGGGTACCATTTTACTTTGCTAGAAACCCCAAAACGCATCCCACCACAGCCACTAACCTTGCGCATGATCTTTCGCCCATAGAACATGACCTTGTCCCGCTTGCGGAATCTATACTTGGGGGCCTCCTGGGCTTGCAGGTCTGTGAGAAGTTAAAACACACATATATGGAGATACTAGAGCAGGGACACAAACAGTATGGCAATGTGAACAAGATAAAGTACCAGTATGAACATGTTAAAGATGCATTGTATAGCACTGTATAGCAAGCTAAAACCATATATTCACAAGCAGTTGACTGGACGATTGTTCGGTCAATAGGCTGTTGTTCGACCAAGATTTTGTTTTAGTCGAGCAGTCCCAAATGGATAAAAACATTTATGGCACATGAGACACCGGTCTGATTGACGCCTGTCTCAGTGGACTAATCCATTGAGGAGGCCGTGGGTACAAGATGAAAGGGGGTGTGGCTAAAATGCATGTCTCTCTCCAGAATGGGCTCTCCCGCCATTTCGTATAAATTCATTGTTTCATAACTTAATTGTGTGAATTCTTTGCCCTTTGATTGTGTCTATCAATTCCCCATTACATATATCACCAGTAGTAACCTACATTTAACGTGAATTATCCAATCTACAATGTTTGTTTGGTTATGGTAATTTTATTATGATTATGATTAGGTCTACAGTCGTTTACTGTTCTCATTGTTGGAGTGGACACGTTGTTCGCAGTGCTCACAGCCTATGCTACACTTCTGAGAAAAAAGTTTTGGTTCATTTCATTCCATTGTTTTTTGTTTAGAACACTCCTGTCAATGTTAAGTAAGAACGTGCACCTGATTACGCATATAGAAGTAGGCCTAGGCTACCTGGCCTGCGTGCTAATGGTGGCCTATAAAATATGCCCATTTGGGGATGTCTGATAGTATTTCTGATTGTCTTAACTCACCACCACTAATAAGCTGTAGAGCTTCTCAAAGAAATGCTTTCTTCACCTCAAACAGAACGTTAACAAAGTCTGGTTTTAGAATCCATTTAGAATGACAATAGTTTGTCAATGCATTTGAAAAATATTTCCAGCGCTCTCCCTTTCTAACCACTCGGCATGAAAGGGAAACATCTAATGCTCTGATCGAGTGGAAATGTCATAAAATACCTAGATGACTTCTTATCCTTTGCACAAATAGCCTATAGCTGTCTGTCCCGAGCTCACTGGAGCGGAAACTGAGGGCCCAGAATATTTGATACAATGTTACAAGTTTGCTAGCAGGAGCTTCAGGCTGGACCCAGTTGATACAATGTTTCAAGTTCGTTGCAGACAGGCCTTGCATTGCCAATGTAATTGATAGGATACTTATATTTAAAATCAGGATATTTTATATCTGCTGGATGCAATGTTTTTATTTATTGGCTTTATGTAGGCAACTTGTACATAGTTGGCAATAGAAGTTACTTTTAGATTTGTATCATTTTCATTTAGATAGAATTTAAATGAACCACATGACATTGATTTTGAGATACAAAGACTATTAGAAATTAAATGAAACTGTCACGAAAACGTGCATATGAAAATCAGAACTGGCACGCAGATCGGTAGACATGGTAAGATAAATTGGTACTCCAAATCAAAAAGGTTGCCGACCCCTGGTGTTGCCTATTAACGGCAACTTCAGGAGTTTAACAGCAGAATCTGCGTAGGTGAGCGGGGAGGGTCAGGAAAAGATTTAGGCTATCTTGACCTCTGGCTTCCACTTGAGTCATTTGTCTTAATTATTTAAATCAAACAGCATGCTTAAAGCATCAGACAAGCTTAGTACACATAAATGATTTTATTAAAACACATAGGGTGTCTATACACTACATGACCAAAGGTATGTGGACACCTGCTCGTCGAACATCTCATTTCAAAATAATGGCCATTAATATGGAATTGGTCCCCCCTTTGCTGCTCTCTTCTGGGAAGATTTTCCACTAGATATTGGAACATTGCTGCCGTATCTTCCTTCCATTCGGCCATAAGAGAATTAGTGAGTTCGTGCACTCATGTTGGGCAATTAGGCCTGGCTCGCAGTCGGGGGTTCCAATTAATCTCAAAGGTGTTTGATGGGGTTGACGCCAGGGCTCTGAGCAGGCCAGTCAAGTTCTTCCACACCTGGCATCTGCCAAACAGATTAGTCTGTCGGACTGCCAGATGGTGAAGTGTGATATATCACTCCAGAGAACACGTTTCCACTGCTCCAATAGCGGCGACCTTTACACCACTCCAGCCGACGCTTACAGGCTGACTACACCGCTCAAGTCGCGTGCGCAAGCGTTGCAAAATAAATGTAGAAATCTATATTATTCAATTATTGTGCGCCAACGACCATCTGCGTTGCCAAGGGCTAAAATAGAAGTCAGTTCTATTTGTGAGGCAGCTCGCGGTGCAAGTCCTGCCTCTCCCATCACCTCATTGGTTTATAGAAGCAGGTACCCACGTGCCATCTCCTCATTGGTTATACCCACGTGGGTTACTTAAAGACGAATGAGGTCAGTGGCGGTAATGCACCTAATTTATGAAAGTTGCCAATATAAAGTCAAGAGATGAAAAAGCCTAGGAGGAGAGATGACTAGAAACTATTTGGTTGACCGTTTTATGTGTGGCTTAATTGTCAAAGCAGAGGACCTTGTGCATTTCAGGTAAAATAACAACTCAATGTTTATTTCCCAGGACAAATTAGCTAGCAAGTGCAAGCTAGCTAAATAGGTCAAATGAGCTAGCTAAATAGGTCAAATGAGCTAGCTAAATAGGTCAAATGAGCTAGCTAAATAGGTCAAATGAGCTAGCTAAATAGGTCAAATGAGCTAGCTAAATAGGTCAAATGAGCTGTACACAGCTGTGTGAGACTGAAAAACAGCTTCTATCTCAAGGCCATCAGACTGTTAAACAGCCACCCCTAACATTGAGTGGCTACTGCCAACACACTGTCAATGCCACTGACTCTACTCCAGCCACTTTAATCATGGGAATTGATGGGAAATGATGTAAATATATCACTAGCCACTTTAAACAATGCTACCTTATATAATGTTACTTACCCTACATTATTCATCTCATATGCATACGTAGATACTGTACTCTATATCATCGACTGCATCCTTATGTAATACATGTATCACTAGCCACTTTAACTATGCCACTTTGTTTACATACTCATCTCATATGTATATACTGTACTCGATATCATCTACTGTATCTTGCCTATGCTGCTCTGTACCATCACTCATTCATATATCTTTATGTACATATTCTTTATCCCCTTACACTGTGTATAAGACAGTCGTTTTTTTTTGGAATTGTTAGTTAGATCACTTGTTCGTTATTACTGCATTGTCGGAACTAGAAGCACAAGCATTTCGCTACACTCGCATTAACATCTGCTAACCATGTGTATGTGACAAATAAATTTGATTTGATTTGATTTGATAAATAGGTCAAATGAGCTAGCTAAATAGGTCAAATGAGCTAGCTAAATAGGTCAAATGAGCTAGCTAAATAGGTCAAATGAGCTAGCTAAATAGGTCAAATGAGCTAGCTAAATAGGTCAAATGAGCTAGCAAGTGCAAGCTAGCTAAATAGGTCAAATGAGCTAGCAAGTGCAAGCTAGCTAAATAGGTCAAATTAGCTAGCAAGTGCAAGCTAGCTAAATAGGTCAAATTAGCTAGCAAGTGCAAGCTAGCTAAATAGGTCAAATTAGCTAGCAAGTGCAAGCTAGCTAAATAGGTCAAATTAGCTAGCAAGTGCAAGCTAGCTAAATAGGTCAAATTAGCTAGCAAGTGCAAGCTAGCTAAATAGGTCAAATTAGCTAGCAAGTGCAAGCTAGCTAAATAGGTCAAATTAGCTAGCAAGTGCAAGCTAGCTAAATAGGTCAAATTAGCTAGCAAGTGCAAGCTAGCTAAATAGGTCAAATTAGCTAGCAAGTGCAAGCTAGCTAGCTAAATTAACATAAATGTTCAATGCGTATCGACCGGTCCCCAAATTAATGTAATTGGTTCAGAGTTTGTTTTGATATTTTAACCTGCGTGTCGTCATCAAGTTTGGTGTGGGGGGACAAAATACATGTGCAGCCGGTTTGGGTTCCGTGTTAGCATTGCGCATGGTGATCTTAGGTTTGTGTGCGGCTGCTTGGCCATGGAAACCCATTTCATGAAGCTCCCGATGAGCAGTTCTTGTGCTGATGTTGCTTCCAGAGGTAGTTTGGAACTCTGTAGTGAGTGTTGCAACCGAGGACAAAAGATTTTTACGCGCAACAACACTCGGCGGTCCCGTTCTGTGAGCTTGTGTGGCCTACCACTTCGCGGCTGAGCCGTTGTTGCTCCTACACGTTTCCACTTTACAATAACAGCACTTACAGTTGACCGTTGCAGCTCTAACAGGGTGGCATCCAATGGTAGTGCCACATTGAAAGTCACAGAGCTCTTCCGTACAGGACATTCTACTGCCAATGCTTATCTATGGACAGTACATGGATGTGTGCTTGATTTTATACACCTGTCAGCAACGGGTGTTGCTGAAATAGCTAAATATACTAATTTGAAGGGGTGTCCACATACTTTTACACTCAGTCTGACAATTTTTTGGTGGTTCGGGGACAGCGCTAGAAAGCTCTTAGGTGTAAGTGAAGGGCAATCGCTAGTGTAACTGAAGCTAGCATTTATTTCATTTTATAGTTATCGAAGAAAATGCATTGGAGAGAGAATGGGACACGTACTTCTGAGCTGGATCCTCCGCAGCATGAAGAAGATGAGGATGGCGATGAGGATTATGGCGATGCCCGCACCAATCACCATCCCCATCATCTAGAGAGAGAGAGAGAGAAAAAGACACACACACACACACAGAGACACGGACAAAGAGCGACATGGACAGAGACAGAGATGGACAGAGATGTAGAGAGACAGACAGAGGGAGATGTGGAGAGACAAAGAGAGAGAGAGAGAGGTGTGCAGCAGTTGATTAGAGCATAATTACAACGGCTTTGTGGAATGAAACACTGCACACCAGACTACAACATACGAACTAACCATGCTAGTCTGTAGCTCTTCCTCCACAAACGCCTTGATGTTGTTAAACCCTTCCTGTTGGTAGACAAAAAAAGAGAAGTAAACAACCGTATAAAACAGCCTATATACTATAGACAGGGAGCTTTTTCCAGAGCTGGGAAAGCTCCGTTACGGAGTTAAGTAACTGACGTATAAAGGAATTCAGGGCTTGGGATTTGCCATGTCAGGGAAGGGGGAATGATGACGTAAAATAGTTTCCAGTCACCCAATGTGTTGAGTTTGGCCTAACTATTTATGAACACCCTCTTAGGTCAGCACCCCACCCCACTTGCTCCTTCCTTTGTTCACCCCTCCTTCTCTCAGTCCCTTCTTACTCAGCTTAACTCAAAAAGCTCCATATAAATATATGGGACAACACAACTCACTAACAATACTTTTACTGATGATGAGGACTTTTATTATACAGTAAGCCTATTTGCCTTCTCTCAGTATGGATTGGGTTGCCGTGCGCCCATGTCAGCCTGGCTCCGAGACCAACAATAGGAACAGTGACTGTCTGCTGCTTTACTCTGCTGCACCAGACAATAACAGAGAGCTCATTGAGACATGATGCAATTTGGCTGTGATCATCTGACTATACTGTACACAGCTGTGTGTGTGTGAGTGAGTGAGTGAGTGAGTGAGTGAGTGAGTGAGTGAGTGAGAGGTAACAAGTGAAAGAGCCAAGAGAGATGTCTAACTCCTATGCCATACACACCCACACAGTTGGGGACCAAAGCAGAGAAATGACAGGTCTCTAACTCTAAATCAATAGGACACTTCTCTCCAGGAGGATATCGTAGAACTTGAGTGATGTCCTGCCAAAAGGACCTTCCCTGTTCTAATTCCTTCACTGATTAAGACTAGGCCCTATATGACTCACTGAAGGAGTGGAGATCCTAGCCCAGAGATAAGCTTATTTACAGTTTTGCTGCAATAGAAAGTGTGTGTGAGAGAGAAGGGGATGGTTGAGTTGACCACTGGTCACATAACCAATCAGATAGTGTATAACTATGGGGCAAGGCCAATGGGCTTTTAGTACTCTGGCTCTCAGCCAATCAGTGACTGAGCTGGAGGGCGGTCAGTGCTTATTGATCAGGAGAAGAGACAAAAGAAAGGACTTCGCTGCAGTTATTGATGAGAAGTTGGTTATGGTCTGACAGTCGGTGGATACTGTACATACTGCAGAAGACATTTCGGTTGAATTCATACAGTTGTGCAACAGACTAGGTTCTCTCTCTCTCTCTCTCTCACTCACTCACTGTAGTAGTTGGTGAGGTCAATGGGGCTAGAGTAAGTGGTAGAGGACAGGATTTTGTGTGTGTGTGTGTGTGTGTTCTTACGTCCAGAGAGGCATTTGCATGTTCTTGGCCCTCTTGTTCCGAGGTGCTCTGTCCCATTCTAACCCCGCCTCTTCACCAGGCTGGTCCATCAACGGCCTCTAAGGAGACAAAACAGGATGTTGGCATTAGACATGCAGGCTACTGTTTACGTCACTCACTCACTCTCTCACACAAGTAGTAAAGCAAATAGCTTTTCAGTCGCACGGAAGATAAACCTGGACTTTTAAAAAGAGCAATGACTAATAAAATGATACTAAATACTATCTAATATGCATTTATGACTCATTGCTCTTTGTGAAGGTTGTCCAGGTTTAGGGCTGCAAAATTCCGGTTGGAAAATTCCCTGAATCAAGAGGCAACAAGCAGGAATTCTAGAATACTCCAACCAGAATTACTGGAAAACCTGGGAACTTTGGGAAAGTCACCTATCCAGGTTTCTGAGAGGTACTGCTGTTTATAGATACATACTGTATATGTGTTTATGCATGAACAGCAGAGCCTCTCAGCCAATCCCCATCCGTTCCCCTCCCCCACTGAAACTGGCAACATGATCATCTCTCAGTCCCAAACCGAGATAGAGATAATAACAGTGCTCTAATGACACACAGGTAACGTCCCAAAGGGCATCCTATTCCCGACACAGTGTACTACTTTTGAACAGAGCCCTAGTCAAAAGTAGTGCACTATATAGGGAATACAGTGGCAGTTGGAACACATGATCCAGAGACAGACAATCCTACTGTGCCCAGATGGCATGGCATGGTACTAATACCCCCCCTCTTCCCATGAGCATCTCCCTGAGGGCTGGTCCTCTAAGAGCGTTTACCCTCCCCAATCCCTATTTGGATTATTCAAGTTCCTTGGTGTCCACATCAACAACAAACTAGAATGGTCCAAACACACCAAGACAGTTGTGAAGAGGGCACGGCAAAGCCTATTCCCCCTCAGGAAACTAAAAAGATTTGGCATGGGTCCTGAGATCCTCAAAAGGTTCTACAACATCGAGAGCATCCTGACCGGTTGCATCACTGCCTGGTACGGCAATTGCTCGGCCTCTGACCGCAAGGCACTACAGAGGGTAGAGCGAACGGCCCAGTACATCACTGGCGCTAAACTGCCTGCCATCCAGGACCTCTACACCAGGCGGTGTCAGAGGAAGGCCCTAAAAATAGTCAAAGACCCCAGCCATAGATTGTTCTCTCTACTACCGCATGGCAAGCGGTACTGGAGTGCCAATTCTAGGACAAAAAGGCTTCTCAACAGTTTTTACCCCCAAGCCATAAGACTCCTGAACAGGAAACCAAATGACTACCCGGACTATTTGCATTGTGTGCCCCCCCCACCCCAACCCCTCCGTTTACGCTACTGCTACTCTCTGTTTATCATATATGTATAGTAATTTTAACTATACATTAATGTACATACTACCTCAACTGGGCCGACCAACCAGTGCTCCCGCACATTGGCTATCCGGGCTATCTGCATTGTGTCCCACCACCCACCAACCCCTCTTTTACGCTACTGCTACTCTCTGTTCATCATATATGCATAGTCACTTTAACCATATCTACATGTACATACTCCCTCAATCAGCCTGACTAACCGGTGTCTGTATGTAGCCTCGCTACTGTATATAGCCTGTCTTTTTACTATTGTTTGATTTTTCTTTACTTACCTATTGTTCAACCAAACTTTTTTTGCACTATTGGTTAGAGCCTGTAAGTAAGCATTTCACTAAGGTCTACACCTGTTGTATTCGGCACACGTGACAAATGCACTTTGATTTGATGACTCCTGGGATTTAGGCCTAGCGACGACCAATGAAACTCCACCCCCATCTGTTCCCTTCATCTCGCCACTTTACTTTTCTTCCTCCCACTCCCTCCATGTATCCCTACATCACAGCAGACATTCCAGACCCCCCACCATCTCTCCTAACCCATGTGTTGACCTAAATAAATGCAAGTATGCAACCCAAACAAAGTCTTTATAGGCCACACACTGAGCACAGACAAACAAGCAGCTAGCTTAGCATTCAAACTAGACCGATTTAATCAGAATGGCCGATTAATTAGGGCTGATTTCAAGTTTTCATAGCAGTCGGTAATCTGCATTTTTGGACACCGATCATGGCCCGATTACATTGCACTCCACGAGGAGACTGCGTGGCAGGTGCTAGCTAGCATTAAACGTATCTTATAAAAAAAACAATCAATCTTAACATAATCACGAGTTAACTACACATGGTTGTTGATGTTACTAGTTTATCCTGCGTTGCATATAATCGATGCGGTGCCTGTTTATTTATCATTGAATCACAGCCTACTTCGCCCAAACGGGTGATTTAACAAGCGCAATCGTGAAAAAAAGGCACTGTCGTTGCACCAATGTGTACCTAACCATAAACATCATGCCTTTCTTAAAATCAATACACAAGTATATATTTTTTAAACCTGCATATTTAATTAATATTGCCTGCTAACATGAATTTCTTTTAACTAGGGAAATTGTGTCACTTCTCTTGCGTTCTGTGCAATAGAATCAGGGTATATGCAGCAGTTTGGGCCTCCTGGTTCGTTGCGAACTGTGTGAAGATTATTTCTTCCTAACAGCCAATTTCGCAAAACGGGGGATGATTTAACAAAAGCGCATTTACGAAAAAAGCACAATCGTTGCACGACTGTACCTAACCATAAACATCAATGCATTTCTTAAAATCAATACACAGAAGAATTTTTTTTTTAAACCTGCATATTTAGTTAAAAGAAATTCATGTTAGCAGTCAATATTAAACTAGGGAAATTGTGTCACTTCTCTTGCGTTCATTGCACGCAGAGTCAGGGTATATGCAACAGTTTGGGCCGCCAGGCTCAATGCGAACTAATTTGCAAGAATTTTACATAATTATGACTTAACATTGAAGGTTGTGCAATGTAACAGCAATGTTTAGACTTATGGATGCCACCCGTTAGATAAAATACAGAACGGTTCTGTATTTCACTGAAAGAATAAACATTTTTGTTTTCGAAATGATAGTTTCCGGATTTGACCATATTAATGACCAAAGGCTCGTATTTCTGTGTGTTATTATGTTATAATTAAGTCTATGATTTGATAGAGCAGCCTGACTGAGCGGTGGTAGGCAGCAGCAGGCTCGTAAGCATTCATTCAAACAGCACTTTACTGCGTATGCCAGCAGCTCTTCACAATGCTTCAAGAATTGCACTGTTTATGACTTCAAGCCTATCAACTCCTGAGATTAGGCTGGCAATACTAAAGTACCTATTAGAACATCCAATAGTCAAAGGTATATGAAATACAAATGGTATAGAGAGAAATAGTCATATAATAACGACAACCTAAAACTTCTTAACTGGGAATATTGAAGACTCATGTTAAAAGGAACCACCAGCTTTCATATGTTCTCATGTTCTGAGCAAGGAACTTAAATGTTAGCTTTTTTACATGGCACATATTGCACTTTTACTTTCTTCTCCAACAATTTGTTTTTGCATTAATTAAACCAAATTGAACATGTTTCATTATTTATTTGAGACTGAATTGATTTTGATGTATTATACTAAGTTAAAATAAAAGTGTTCATTGTTCATTCAGTATTGTTGTAATTATCATTAATACACACACACATTAATCGGACGAATTTTGTGTATCGGCTTTTTTTGGTCCTCCAATAATCGGTATCGGTGTTGAAAAATCATAGTCGGTCGACCTCTAATTCAAACCTCCATTGACTGTCACTGAAGCTGATCAAACATAGCCTAGCTAGGCTAACAGACAGATATTTAGCCATAAAAGCTAATGTAATATGGTTAAGGCCTACTACAGTACATTCAGAAAGTATTCAGACCTCTTCCCTTTTTCTACATTTTGTTACATTACAGTTTTATTCTAAAATAGATCCAATTTTAAGAAATCCTCAATCTACACACAATACCTCAATGAGTATACTCAATGAGTATATTTTTTATGTTTGCAAATTTATAAAAAATGAAATACAGAAATACCTTATTTACATAATTATTCAGACCCTTTGCAATGAGACTCAAAATTGAGCTCAGGTGCATCCTGTTTCCATTGATCATCCTTGAGATGTTTCTACAACTTGATTGGAGTCCACCTGTGGTAAATTCAATTGATTGGACATGATATGGAAAGGCATACACCTGTCTATATAAAAAGGTCCCACAGATGACAGTGCATGTCAGAGCAAAAACCAAGCCATGAGGTCAAACTGAGCAATCGGGTGAGAAGGGCCTTAGTCAGGGAGGTGACCAAGAACTTGATGGTCACTCTGAAACAGCTCCGGAGTTCCTCTGTGAAGCTGGGAGAAACTTCCAGAAGGACAACCATCTGCAGCACTCTACCAATCAGGCTTTTATGGTAGAGTGGCCACTATCCCTATGGTGAAGCATGGTGGTGGCAGCATCATGCTGTGGGGATGTTTTTCAGTGGCAGGGACTGGGAGACTAGTCGGGATCAAGGAAAAGATGAACAGAGCAAAGTACAGATATCCTTTATGATAACTTGCTCCACAGTGCTCAGGACCTCAGACTGGGGTGAAGGTTCACCTTCCAACAGGACATCGACTCTAATCACAAAGCGGTCGTGGCTGTGGGACAAGTCTCTGAATGTACTTGAGTGGCCCAGCCAAAACCCAGACTTGAACCCGATCTAACATCTCTGGAGAGACCTGAAAATTGCTGTTCCTGTGCACCAACGCTCCCCATCCAACCTGACAGAGCTTCAGAGGATCTGCAGAGAAGAATGGGAGAAACTCCCCAAATACAGGTGTGCCAAGCTTGTAGCATCATACCCAAGAAGACTTAGGTCTGTAATCGGTGCCAAAGGGGCTTCAACAAAGTACTGAGTAAAGGGTCTGAATACTAATTTCTAAACCTGTTTTTGCTTTGTCATTATGGGTTATTGTGTGTAAATTGAGAAGTTAAAAAAAAATGTAGGCTAACGTAACAAAATGTAGAGAAGTGAAGGGGTCTGAATAGTTTTTTCAAATGCTCTGTATGTACTTTTGAACCCCAGCTATAGGGATAATCCATGACATCATGGTCTAGGAACCAGAGGCCAAGAGCTGCATTGGATGAAATCAAAGCAGAGAGAGTGGCTGACAGTGGACTGTCATATTGCATAGCCTGTCACAAACAGACCTGAAACAGGATGTGTAGCATCAAGGTCTATTCTCTCTACTACCCTCTCTCATCCTCCACTGTTCATTTGTGTTTGACTCATTTAACCAACTGCTGAAGCAAAACTGTTAGTACCCAAACTACTGAATATCCCTATGTTCATAAATGCCCATTTGAATGAAATACCATGGTAAAGTACGCCCAGCCGTGATTCCACCCAGCCAAGCAGTACTGTCTGGCTCTGGAAACATCACATGCTCTGCTAGTCTGTGCTGTATAGACAACAAGGAGACCCAGGGTAATCATATAGAAAGGAAAACATACACGTTTCCATTTGCTCATCATGACATTTTCCCTGCCCCTCACTCACAGCTGAAGTGCTAGGCTTTTGTCGTGGAAAGAATTAGCTCTCGAAGGATAAAAGACAATCAATCTGGCAAACTTAAAGCATTGAGTGTCCAATGATCCCAAGAACGAGTTGCCGTGTCCCTTCATGCCATCTCAGTGAATATTAAGTGTTGTCACAGTGTATATCCTATTGTGTAACACGTAGGCCTATGCTAACTATTGCATTCATTGCACACTACTACAAGGCTTAGGCTAGCAGAATTATTACAGCGTAATAAAGATCACGGTCAGTGAAAAGGGTCAAATGTTACAGAAATCTCATCTAGCAGAAGCAGCTGTCTCTCTCTCCCACTCTGCAGTGACGCCTCCATATAGCTTGATGGCTATTCCCATTGTCCTCAAAACAATGCTGCCAGTGTTGATGTCCCTAGGCCCAGGCATGGGCAAACTCTCTCTTTCCCTCTCTCTCGTCATTCCTCCTCCCCTCCCTCTCACACCAGGAGAAATAATAGCACAACCAAACCTGTTTTATTTTACGTACACTGCCCATTCTGGGCCAGGGATTAACACCACCAACAACAGCCTATAGCATGTTGTTTATACTGGGTCAGCCTGTCAGACCCTAGAGAACAGACAAACTACTGTGGTGACTATGGACAGAAAGTACATGAACTCTGACTTAGCCAACTTTCTATGATGTGCAATAACGAGGGCCACAGAGAACAGAAACGTAAGCATATAGCCCAACTTGACCTTTGCTCCCTAAAGTCTATCAATTAGCATGAACTATATTACCGTTTTCAAATGTGTAGGTTAACTAGAGTATCGCCTTTGTGACATGAATTAGTAGCTTATGAGTCGTGTGCAGTTGTGAACGGTAGCATGACAGTGTGGCAATAGTAGGTCAGCTCGGGTTTCTATGTCAAAATAGTTGTTGCATAATTCGCGTGTAGCGTTGCATTACTATAGCCCTCATTAATAACCTGGTCGGCCTTTTTTAATCTAACGTAGCCGCATTCTCGTTCGGACCTGAGCAAACCGTGGGTATGTTTTTGCGCAGAGTACGGTGATGAAACTGTTGAAGTGGTGCTAATTTCGTGCCTCGGCACTCATCTACCTTAGCAGTACTACAGGGACAAACATGTTTTGGAAAGCCCATTAGAAACGTGTACTCAATTAAGTAATCTCATTATTTTGTAGCTAGTTACATAGCTAACAGTTACAATGTGTGTCGCTACACCACAACATTCAGTAGCCTGGTTACGGTAGCTAGCTAAATTGACACGCTTTGAAACAGCAGGCAAGCATCATACACCTACCTCACTGTCCCTGCTGGCTAGCCGTTAACTAGCCGTTAACTGCAGAAAAACCACCAGAATCTGGTTAATGCAAAGATGCAGTCTTTTGACCTCAGCAGGGACCGTGCTTATTGATTGACATGCTCGGCACAGCCTGCGCGCTATCTGGACATTTGGTGACACAATCTCTACCACAAAGACGCATCCATATGTAAATTTATTCAGCTAGACAGACCTCTCACTAGAAATGTCATGATATTTATCGACATGTAAAGTGACTAAAACGATAAACACCCTTACCTGAACTGCGTGTTTCTCGTCAAGCGTTACAGTACTGTCAAATAACACACATAGCGGAAATTAGCTGTAATTACAACTCCTCCTATTTTTTTTATTCTACATGAGCAGCAGGCCAATCAAAATCTGAAATCGTGGCTATCTAATCCAATCTGCATCCAGGGATGAAATGTTACAACATAGCCCGCCTATCTAAATATACATATGAGAGAAGTAGCCAGTCGCACTGCAAGGTTGAGAAGGGGACGCTACAAATAAACCTGTGATTGGCGAGGTGTATATGACTGACGATTACACTAACCAGTAACAAGAGATAACAAACCAAAAATGTACTGTACAGTTTATGCATGATTTTAGTAAATTTATCTTGATAATTGAACACTCACTTTAGCTGCTAATAAAATATCTATGATGGATCCTTGAAACTAAAGACAATACATATTGATCAACTGGGTATGTAGTCCATGACATTGCCCACTTTACACAGGTGCCATCATTATTATAATATTCAAATAAAACATGTCACACAAAAAATGTTATCAGAATCTTCAGACATCTACCAAGATGTATATAAGATAGGAAAGATAAGGCAGCAATTTATAAAATATAATGATATTCATCAGTATTTAGTATTGAATGAGGGATGATTTATTCAATCACTGTTGTGATTGTTTAAAGGCCCTATAATTAGGGTTACGCCACATCCAAACCGCTAGGCCCCTATTTTCTATGTACACCAAGTTACTCTGTTGTCACATGGTCTCTCCTATCATTGCTATGCGGATGACACTCAACTGCTCTTCTCCTTCCCCCCTTCTGACACCCAGGTGGCGACACGTATCTCTGTGTGCCTGGCCGATATCTCACTTTGGATGTCGGCCCACCACCTCAAGCTCAACCTTGTCAAAACGGAGCTGCACTTCCTCCTGGGAAAGGCTTGTCCGCTTCAAGACCTCTCCATCACAGTTGACAAATCTACAGTGTTCCCCTCCCAGAGTGCAAAGAACCTTGGCGTGACCCTGGACAACACCCTGTCGTTCTCTGAAAACATCAAAGAAGTGACTCGTTCCTGCACGTTCATGCGCTACAACATCCATAGAGTACGACCTTTCCTCACACAGGAAGCGGCGCAGGTCCTAATCCAGGCACTTGTTATCTCCCATCTAGACTACTGCAACTCTGCTTTGGCTGAGCTCCCCGCTTGTGTCATCAAACCCCTGAAATGTATCCAGAATGCCGCAGTCCACCTGGTGTTCAACCTTCCTACGCTCTGCCATGTCAGCCCGCTCCTCCGCATACTCCACTGGTTTCCAGTCGAAGCTCATATCATCTTCAAGACCCTGGTGCTTGGCTACGGAGCAGCAAGGGAACTGCATCCCCTTACCTTCAGGCGATGCTCAAACCCTATACACACCAAACTGAGCCACATCTGGTCTCTTGACCCTCCCATCCCTACAGGGGGGGGGGGGGTCACCTCCCGCTCAGCCCAGTCAAAGCTCTTCTCTGTCCTGGCACCCCGATGGTGGAACAAGCTTCCCCCCTAAAGTCAGCACAGCGAAGTCCCTGTCCATATTTTGAAACAGTCTGAAACCCCCCAAAAAGGCACTTCTCTTTTCCTGCTAACACTGACTTCGCTAATTAATACTTTGAGGGAAAATGAACATTATACGATTGTGATGTGTTGTCTCACCTAGCTATTTTAAAATGAAGGCACTAATTTTAAGTCACTCTGCTAAATGACTAAAATGTCATCCATACAGTAATTCAGCATTGACATAAATCAATTCAGCTAACAACAAGCAACACTTAAAGCATTCACAATACTAATTTCAAACATTTGTGCAAGTATGAAAAGTGTGCTGTGAGTCTTGGTGCCACATTCAACCTGGAGCCAAGTACATGCATATACTGCCACCCAGTGGTGCTAACTTGTCAGTACACCATAGCGTTTATTGGGATATTCAACCTGGAACATATCATTTACATGTGTATCACATTAGTGGAAACTCACACTGTTCTCAAAGCAGGCTGTGCCTGTTTTGGGAGTGACCTTTCATAGCAGGTTAGGTAGACTTACACAGCAGGTTAGGAGAACTAACGTGGCAGGTTAGGAGAGGGTTTCGTTTTGTTTTTTGCCCTAGCACTACACAGCTGATTCAAATCATCAAAGCTTGATGATTAGAAACAGCCATTACATCATCAACATTTCTATTTTGTAGTGGTAATATTTAATTGACAAAATGCATGTTAAGAAAGCTAAATTAGTGAAGCAACAAACAAATGTTTGGCTCAAAAACCAATTGAATGTTTGTGTCATTAGATATGGCACTATTACTACTTCCTCTGAAAACCTTAGGAAAAAAGCATAGAGAAAAACAAACTATTTCTCAAGGAAATAAAAGAATCATGACAATAAAATAATGTACTCGGATCTGTAGATCTATTTTTGTGATCAAGTCAAATATGCCTAACATTTAGGGCTAAGAGTTTTTCCTGACCATGCACTGCCCATAGATAGAGGACTCTAGTGCTCAAAATCCAGTGCAGCACAATTGAGGACTTTCAACATCTTGAAGTAGTTAACTGGGTGGAACATCCTATAGGTTAAGGAAGGCTCACATAATTCTATCCGGGTCATCGAGCGGGAATCAGCCCATGAATTACACTCATTAGCAAACATTCCATAGCTGCAGGTGGCAGTAAATCGCCAACCTTGGCTTTTTACCTGTTCAAACAACACACTCCAGGTGGAAGTATGCACCCTTTCAGTTTGTTTACCAACTCATAGAAGTAGTAGAAGAAAATGGACAACTTCAAACGGAAGATGGACTCAATGTCATTGACTGTGCGCTCACAGATGCCATAATGGAACAGATACAAAGAAAAGTCCTCTATCATTCTCATGGTACTAGCTTGTAGGATCCCTCTGATTTCTCTCTATGTGTGTGTTCACAAAGGCTAAAGTCTCTGCCAGAGAAGCCGGTAGTAATGTTGGATGAGTTTGAGAAGAAGGTGGAACCCTTCAGAAAATAGGGTTTTGCCAATGTGCACACGTGATGTGCTAATGTGATTGGTTCGTTGGATATAACTGCACTCGTTTAGCTGTTGCTTTCCCCCCTACGGTTCAGTGCCATCGATGCTCAGGAAGCAGAAGCAGTGAGTTACGAGTCATATGGGTAGGGTTAAGAGTTTTTTCTGGACAAGCCAGTCACCATTGCCTCATTGATCCAATATTACTATTAAATTAAATATATTGCTATTAGATCATGTAGAAAGTTTATCATTGCGGGAGTTTATATTCTTTGTCAAAGATTGTATTTGGTAAATGAGTGCCACTGACTTGGCAGAGATTGCATCGCTACGCATCTTCAAATCAAATGTTATTTGTCACATGCGCCGAATACAACAGGTGTAGTAGACCTTACAGTGAAATGCTCACTTACAAGCTCTTAATTAACCAACCATGCAGTTTTTAAGAAAATACCTTTAAAAAAAAGGTAAGAGATAAGAATAACAAATAATTAAAGAGCAGCAATAAATGACAATAGCGGGGCTATATACAGGGTGTGCCCGTACAGAGTCATTCGAGGTAATTATGTACATGTAGGTAGAGTTATTAAAGTGGCTATGCATAGATAACTAAGAGTAGCAGCAACGTAGACATTAACAGAGACTTAATAGAACTCAATGTTCTCGATCTAAACTACGCAAAGGAGGGTAACTCCATTCGACTTTTTGCCCGCACCCCTTTTGATTTGAACGAAACCGTCCATACATATTTTCCCATTGATGTATTTGACCATTTTAAAACCCAATACAACCACACATGTAGATACAGTACCATGCCATTAAATTCACTGAGGATGGCAAAACAGTTTAAAAACGTATTTCCATTGTTGTTACGTTCCCCAGATTATGTGTTGTAGTTTGTGTATTTGCATCTGTTTATTTCAGGAAATGGGTTCCTGAAATCCCTCAAGCAGCTGATTGGTCAACTCCAGGGCTAATTGGAAAGCTGACCCCGCCCCCATAGGTTGATTTTGCTAGAGGTTGATTTTGCTAGAGGTTGATTTTGCTGGGAGTTCATTGCTGGGAAGTGGTATGTTCTGTGAGTTTGTTGCTCAGGTAAAGCTTATTTGATGTCCTTTGTTTCTTAGTTTGTTTGTGACAATTGTTTAATATTCTGTTTCATTTGTTCCCAGGGGGGAAGGGGAAGGCACCTAGGGAGTGCTTAGGCAAGAGGCCAGCGGGCATACATATACCCGTAGTATATTCATTGTCTATGCACAATAGGTAAGACCTGGGCGGACCACCCCCTGTATTTTGGTTAGGGCACCAGGTGATGCTAAATTAGGTAAGTAGTGGGAAGGCAGGTAAGATAGGAGAGGGGTGGGCTTTGAGATTTACTTTCTTTGCTTTGGTTCCGTCCAGACCCTTTTCCCCATATTACCGTGTAAAGGAATAAAGTCCTTGTACACGGTACCACATTCTGCCTGTTGTCATTCTTACTCGCACCTACAGTCCATACCTTTTCACTTCACGGAGAACTTAGTTGTAGCAGGGTGTTGCGTTCCCTCTTCATAAAGGCGTGCGTAACAATTGTGGTCGTGAAAAAACATGAAAACAAAATATACCCAAGATTATAACATGGAAACAAAATACGTCTCATCAATAGGGAGGAAACTGTCAAATGAATCAAATAGATGACCATGTAACGTTTTATTGAAAACAATTATATTTTCTTTAAGCCTTTGCAGTTTTAAAGCATTTTGCCCATAAACCATTTCTCAAGGTTAATCTGAAAACTCCCTAGCGTATGAGTGGATATTCTATGGTTTGGTATTCCATTCCTCTGCACCAGTGATAAGAAAATAGCTTTTTCCAGACATGCTCCTATAGTGCAGCGGTCTGATATAGGCAACACTGGCTTTGGTGTGATGACTATGAGAGTCAAATCAAATGAAATTGTATTTGTCACATGCGCCGAATACGACAGGTGTAGTAGACCTTAGAGTGAAATGCTGACTTACCACCCCTTAAACCAACACTGCAGTTAAGAAAAATAATTAAAAAATAACATAATTAAAGAGCAGCAGTAAAATAAGAGTAGCGAGACTACAAGTGGTACCAGTACAGAGTCAATGTGCGGGGGCACATGTTATTCGAGGTAATTTAGGTAATATGTACATGTACACTATCGTTCAAAAGTTTGGGTTCACTTAGAAATGTCCTTGTTTTTGAAAGAAATGCACATTTTTGTCCATTAAAATAACATCAAATTGTTCAGAAATACAGTGTAGACATTGTTCATGTTGTAAATGACAATTGTAGCTGGAAACGGCAGATTTAAAAAAAAAATGGAATATCTACATAGGCGTACAGAGGCCCATTATCAGCAACCATCACTCCCGTGTTCCAATGGCACGTTGTGGGAGCTAATCCAAGTTGATAATTTTAAAAGGCTAATTGATCATTAGAAAACCCTTTTGCAGTTATGTTAGCACAGCTGAAAACTGTTGTCCTGATTTTAAAGAAGCAATAAAACTGGCCTTCTTTAGACTAGTTGAGTATCTGGAGTATCAACATTTGTGGGTTTGATTACAGGCTCAAATGGCCAGAAACGAAGAACTTTCTTCTGAAACTCGTCAGTCTATTTTTGTTCTGAGAAATGAAGGCTATTCCATTCAATAAACTGAAGATCTCGTACAATGCTGAGTACAATCCCTTCACAGAACAGTGCAGACTGGCTCTAACCAGAATAGAAAGAGCAGTGGGAGGCCCCGGTGCACAACTGAGCAAGAGGACAAGTAAATTAGTGTTTAATTTGAGAAACAGGCGCCTCACAAGTCCTCAACTGGCAGCTTCATTAAATAGTACCCGCAAAACACCATTCTCAACGTCAACAGTGAAGAGGCAACTCCGGGATGCTGGCCTTCTAGGCAGAGTTGAAAAGAAAAATCCATATCTCTGTGGCCAATAAAAAGAAAAGATTAAGATAGGCAAAAGAACACAGACACTGGACAGAGGAACTCTGCCTAGAAGGCCAGCATCCCGGAGTCGCCTCTTCACTGTTGACGTTGAGACTGGTGTTTTGAAGGTTAAAATATGTCAACCCTGTTTGCAAGCTTTTAAATTATATTAAACTCATCCATTTATATTTTCCAGTGATGAAAACATGGATGTCTCATGGTATGGTAGGGTATGCAAAATGAGTCAACCTTGAGCACCTTTATCTCCTGAATGTTTTGGCATTCAGGTCCAAAAAGTCACTTTCTGACCAAGTCATGGTCAAACATGTATGGGAAGTTTTGTTTAAATCAAGGGATGCTGTCAAAAAGTGATTTGAATTCAAATGGTTTTACCCAGGAGAAATGCCAAGACACACGATGGATTCAGTTGGGTATTGCTATTGGGTTTGCTAAACTTCCATTTCAGCCCTGCTGTCCAGAAACAATGTCATGACACTTGAAACAGTCACATGTCTTGAATTATGCAAGCATGCCAATGCTTCTACTTTTCTTCTGCAGATGAGCAAAACGCTGTTTAATCATTGCAAGCACTAATGTAAAACTTAACTGCATGTTTTATGCTAACTCTGCAAACTAAACGTTTGACAACCTTGCAAGTTGTTAGCACCAATATTACAGCCAAGGTCGGAATGCAAAACACATGAGATTTCTGACGAACGCCTACGTGTGGGAAGGGTAACAATAATGACTATATGCCGTGCAGGACAAGCACACGTTGCATGGTATATTTCCATAACTGACATGGCTACCAAAACGTTTTATTTACAACATTTTAATTGACAAAATATCTCGTTACGTTCAAGCTTTTACCCACACTGCGCAACTGTGGAAGTGCCTCTATTTCTTTGGTGCATCCATTGATCGGGAAACAAATAAAGAGTGTATATCGCCCACTACCGTGTTGGAGTGTGAAGTGGTTCCAACATGAGGAACCTTGCTCACCACTCCAAAATCACGACGGGTTTCTTGGAGATGGTCGTATTTTAAAAAATATATATAAAAATAAAAAAAATACTGAACATCCTCCCAATTTCGCTAAAGCTCCCTAGGCTACTTGGTGGTGGAAAATGCCATATCATTCCAAAACTGTAGCCTAAACAACCATGGGAGAAATGAAGACATGTTGAGTAGGCCTATTTGAAACGCTTGGTGATGGCTGATACAACGGTTCATGTGGAATTAATAAATTACTAGATGGATGGAATAATACTGGTTGAAATCTACTGTTTTTGTGTTTAATATGACAGAGATGAATCAAACCAAATCATAGCATCCAAACGTCATTGGTCTTTTCAACTACCGTTTAGCTTATCAAATGGCCACAAGACACAAATAAAACAATATATCAAGGAAAAATCTTATGAAAGCGTATGATTGTAATTATTATTACAATTTTAATAAATATTTATCATAGGACTACGGCTATTAGTGGTAGTGATGGGCATATTACAACAAACGCACAAGTCTAGTCTTGTGAAGGTAGCCTATAATTTCCGTTTTTCTTGTCAAAGTAGGTCTAATTCGCACAACTATTAAATTGTTAAGAAACATATATAGCCTAAGGATATTGTTCGTTTAAACATTGCAAGTATCAAGAAAACTTTGGCAGTTTTTGTTGCAGCAATTTACCATTCCAGTCGTCATAGATGAACGAACTGTACAACTATTATTCAGAATAGATGGAGGTTAAATACTGAACCTTGAAATGAGAAATTGTTGTTACATTTCTAATGAGGAGAAAATGTAGACCTACATTGGTTCCTGTCAGTCAAGACAATTTTCCCTTTCAATCTTGATGTTCACCGTGTGGTGTAATACGTGTAATCTGTGTTCATTGACGAGACAAAAGCATTTCAACAGAAGTTTAAATTATAATGTTTATTTACTGAGCTCAGTTTTTACAGGTATGAGAGAATAATTAAAATAAGACCATGTATGTACACAGTACAGATACAGAGATATTTAATAAATATCAATATTCCTGCGCCTTCTTCCATCAGTTGCAGGACACGTGAACACTATTATTTACAATGATATTATTTATATTTCTTGAAAATAAAATCATTTTTTAAAATCATACAAATATCCCATTTGTAATTGGTCTTAAGGCCTCATAGTAAAAAAGTACAAATTGTTTATGCACATTTGTTTTCTAAAGTAATTTTTCACTCCATGAAAATAAACCGGATTTACAGAGCTTGCAACTGGAAAGAAATGCGGCAAATGTACACATGCATAATTCTGTTGGTCATGATTTTCCATAATTGTGTGCACGGACAATTGAATGTGAAAATTCGTCAATATTGAACAAATGACAGACATTTTACAGTTCAAGTATGCTTTTCGAGAGCTCAAAATAGGCCTAGTTGGTATTTTAAGGCACGTTCAATAAGGCTGTTTTAAGTACTTTTTCGTTGCATGGCGCACAGGGCTATATATTACGCACGAAGATATTGACGTTGTCTAGGCCTGTTATTAATTACAAACTTAATGTTAATTCCCCCATTTGTATAATCGAAATGGATACAAAAATGTGTAGGTCTAGTGATCAATTACACAAGCTGTTAGTTGCAAGTGGCAAACGGGTTGTGTTGTAAGGCCTCGCGTGCATTGACACCTTGGCCATTGATAACTGCTCAACTATCAGAAATCGCTATCAGAAATATACAAAATAAGGCCTATAGGCCTTTGATATAAAATGATCTTGCAATCACCATCTTGCAATCAACAATGTGGCCAACATTTGGCTAAGAATATCTAGGCATGAGAACATGTCCCACAAGTATTGGCCTGTTTGACTTTAATGAGCGTATACAACATATATCTAAAAATGATCTCTGTCGCGTAGACAAATATAGGCCTTATAGGCCTTCTGGGAAATTAGGGCTTTCTGGAAAAATTTATCCATGTTCCAGACAGGGGGTAAAGTTAAGTGTTGCAACCATGTTTGAAAACATATACAATGACATATGATTTCATCTCAAACGTAAATGCACAAACTAAGTCAAGACAAATAATACATTCCATAGGTGACAGGTCCACCGAAGAGTCCCGGAACAGGTAAAGTGGGCCTGGTGTAGGCGTTTGAATGTCCGTAGAGAGATGGAGAGCCCATGTGCGCTCCCAGGGGGAATGGCAGAGCAAAGGCAGGTAGCATGGGTTTCGACGCCAGTTTGTACTTTTCCAACTCTGCCTCCTGAAGTCTCTTGGCTTTAGCCCTCCTGTTTTGGAACCAGATTTTGACCTGGGTCTCGGTCAAATTGAGGGAGTTGGAGAATTCGGCACGCTCCGCAATGGAGAGATACTGCTTTTGTCGGAATTTCCTTTCCAGAGCGAGCAGCTGGGAGGTAGTGAAGGGCGTTCGAGGTTTTCGGTTGTTTTTATGTTTCCTTAAAGGGCATGGAGGTGGACTTAAGCTTCCTGGAGGGACAAATAAATGAAAAGGTATTGTTATTAAATGTAAACCTCAAGGGCGGCTGACCCTTTAAAACAACACATTTCACTGCGCCTATGTGACAAAAAAACGTATTCTTTTTTTGTCATAATTAGTCTCACCAAACAACGTATGCATTTAAGGACATTGCCATAAGGTTTATTCCTGCACCGTGGCTTTTAATGGATAGGCCTAACAATTTCCCAATTCCAAAATAGGCCTATGACAAACACCGGGAACATACAGGAACTTTGTCTAATGGTGAACAGTTTAGACCTATCAGGCTACTCTGAAATTACATTGTATTATTAGACTGATATAGGGACATTTCGAGGCAAATTCTATAGATTTTTGGATAGACAGGCAGGACCACAGTGAGGTAGGCTTATGACGATCTATTATGTGAGGTAATAACGATCTCATGAATACGATAACATCAATAAGACTAATAATAGAAAAACTAGAAATAATACTACTGCTAATAATATGACTATTACTACTTTATTATTATTATTATTATTATAGACAAACAATAGGGAATAGTTGGCCTAATTAGTTGACCAACATTTAGACAGCCAATAACTCTGGAAGCAGGGACTTACGAGGGGGAGTCGAGAAAGATGTAGTCTGGAACCAAGTGCTCTGGTCTTTCTCACAAAAATCTTGATTGTCGTCATTCTGACAGTCCGACACGCTCTGCGAGCTTTCCGGGGAAACTTTCCTCTCCACGTAAAAAGTCCTTGGAGAAAACTGTTCCGTGATCTGCACCGCCGCCGCCACAGTCTTCGGTTGAACGAGACCCGAATCCGAGGAGGGAGAAGAAGAATAAGTCCTGCCGGTTGTTTTCTTGGAAATCAATGATTCGACGCTGAATGGAAGACTGCTCGTCTTACTTTTGTATCCTTTGTCAGTTGTCATATCTTTGGGTTGAAGCTCCTCACACTCCGTATCCGACTCTTCTTTCTGGTGGAGTTTAATCTCGCGGGACGGAGACCCCGATAGGCCAACGGGATTCATCTCAAAGGGGTACGGGGCCATACACCTCCGCCTGGCCAGCTCAGGAAAATCGAATCGCGATCGAGAGTATAGCGTCTGGTGCTGTCCTCGCTGTCAGAATATTGCCCAGTAGCTCAACTCACTAGATGGGGTCGTCTATAAAAGGGCAGTAACTGTTCCCCTCTCCACGCCGTCCAATCATCGTCTCAACTTGGCCTCGTGACGTTCCCAGCGCTCCTTTCCTCCGTATTCATTGGCCCTCTGCCTTCCAAGAGACATCAAGAGGCCCTTTGAAAGCGACAAGAAGTTTTAATCATACAGACCCCGTGCGGAGCTGGTGCATTGATAGCTCAAGGGTTTTTTGTCTCCGCGGAACACAAAGTAGACCAATTTTAGCGCAATTAACCAGTGGGGAGGCCTCATGAGTATTTACATCCATTAGTTGAGCACTTATTGGAACCTTTTAATTAATTAATTTCACACCCGAGAACGCTGTGATAAGATGCAGAAGAATGCAAGGTTATAAAGGGATCCTTCTAAAGTATTAAATAGGCTCAAATAAAATACGAGAAAGGGCAAACAATATGGAAATACACAAAGAAATTTAAACTCGTTATAATATTAAAAGTCATCTAAACATTTATGAACAGACATATTGAATAAATAAATCGATATGCTATGACTGTTGGTCACACAGCATTACGCCAATTTAAATGCTGTCATGGACTTTTTAAAGTTTACAATAGGCTCGGTTGAGAAGCAACAGGCGTTTTTTCTTCAGGTCAAACTATTTAATAAGCCAGACAAGTTGTGTTTTGGAAGGCGCCAGCCTCGGCGGGATCAAAAAGGAAGCTACCTCGGGGAGAAAAGGGAACGGTTAACTCCACTTAACCAATTGTACTCGAAATATTTCGTAGTCCAGTGCAAAGCTGCAGGAATGAGGCACAACCACTGACATTTAAAGACGGTTAGCCTGTTTCACTTCTTGGAAGAAGAGAACAAACAACTTGATCGGATGATAAGAGGGGCAGTATTTCAAAAAAATTGGAAAATGATCATATTTCCACAGAAAGAATACACATCGAGCAACATTGAAATTAAAATGGTCAAATGAACAATGGGGAATAAAAACTAAAATACAAAAGATCAGGTAAAAAAGACAATGCAATGAATATTGATTTCGATTTTTAAAAATAAAGCCTATTAATCTTTATAACAAATATGGAATATTTGGCATTTGCCATCATATACCTTCCACAAAGTAAAGTAAAAAAACATAAATTTTAAAAGGGACAATTAACAGCTTTTTAAATATATGAACAAATAAAACATTTACTTGACAGTTTGGAATAGCTGTGGTGTCATGGCCTGATTTCATATGTGGTGACCTAGTGGTCTCCTATCACAAAACAGGATTTGGTAGCCCTTTAAAGTGGCAGCATAGGCCTTATGTGACCACATATTATTTTAACATGAATGCCTTTGATTGAAGTGTCACCTGCACGCAAAGTAAGCTCTTAAAGTTTAGTCTCTCATTTCCTTCAGGAGCTTTGTAACACAAGGATTCTCTCAGACATTCTCCTTCACTAAAATCATCACTTTGCCCCAGTGTCATTGATGTCAACTATCTTTCATGACGTGTATCATCCCAAAGCGTTGCCCTTCTGCACTCCTAACATGACACCATAGTAAATAACACCATATAATCCAAGATGGCCTCCCTGGCATGGCCAACCCCACTGAAAGCCTGTTTGACTTCCAACAGTCATCAGCTGGATCAAATACACAATTGAGACTTGGTAAAGTGCAAAATGGCCACCTAGTAGGCCACAAGTGGGGGGTTTGTCTTAATTGAATTGCCTTAGCCCCATCGCTCTTAGGTTAATATTCTGGCAAGGAAGACACTTAGAGACAGAGAGTGCAGAGTGCATGGTCACTCCAATACACTGGAGACCCACTCAGCCCTCTCTGGATTGTCTTTGTTACTCTTCACACTTTAATCTTAGTTGGATTAAAGGGTGAATAATTCAATATTTGAATCTGGCCATTCATGAGAAGGCACGTGTGATTGGTTCACATTACTTGACCACCAGTCAGTCATATTTGGTTTATGACCTTATGTGTCCTTAACTCCTTAAAAATGAACTCTCAAACTTTTGTATAATTTCAGCCACTAGTTTTGAAAGTGGTGCCCATGAGCCAAAAGTGGTCCCCGTTTTTTGGGTGCTACGTCATCCAATTGTGTACTACCTCATCCATTTTGTGTGATATGTTACGAATGTAACAATTTTTATGATATCATATGATTTTTGCAATTTGTGTGATATGTTACAAATCCAATTAGTGCAATATGATTTTGTGTTGTGCTTAATAAGATCCCAGAGTGCATCTTTAAGTCACACTATGAATGAACTTGTGTCAAACATTAAGTGTAATTGGTCAACTTCATTTGACAACAAGTCATATTTGGTTTATGATCTTATATGACTTATGTCAAATCACATGACTGTCATGGTCGGAAAACTTACCAAACTGACGTAGTTCTGTGGGCAATCAGGCTTTTTCTCAAAGCTGCACAAGGACAGGAAAGATTGATTGGTTAACTCAGCGGAATGACGTTGCCTCGAGCAGCACTGCAGATATTGCGATGAGCGAGATGCACGACTTCACTTTCACACAAGGGTTCTTTGTAAGGCAAAGTGTTCTACCTAGAACCTTTTAACATCCTAAGGAAGAAAGGATTCTTTGATTCTTTGGAAGGCAAGAAGAGTTCTACATAGAACCATAGATAATATTTCCCAGCATGCTCTGTTGAAGGGAGATTTTCAGAATGGTTTGTTTTACTGTAATATCTGTGTTTTTGCATGTACATTGATTGGTTGATACATTTTATGCTACACAAAGATAAATAACCTACAGTTTTCTAAATATCCAATCTGTTGGATTTATTGCACCCGTTACTGAGATGGTTGTTCCAGTTTAGATGATTGAGGTACTCTCAGTGTTCAATCTTCCCTACCCTAGCAGTCATTCTGAATGCAGGTGATTAACAATTCCACTTGTTGGAAATCCTAACTCTGGCTGGATTCCAATAGGAATTACACATCACTTTGCAAGCCATCATAATGTGACTTGCAGGCCTGGTGTGGCCTGTAAACCAGGAGATTCCTAACATCACTTTGTTTGGGAGTAACTAGGCCCTCAAAGAAAGGCCTTATGATATATGTAATGTATTGTCATAAATAATAACATTTTACGGCCGGTGGAACCGTTCATTGAGGGTTCTAGGAAGAACCGTCCAAAGATAAACAGGTTCTCAGTAGAACCCTTCATAGACGTTCTAGGAAGAACCTTTTGATGATAAAGTGGTTCTTAGTAGAACCCTTCATAGAGGGTTGTAGGTAGAACCGTATACAGGGGGTTCGTTGAAGAGAATGTTATTTGAGAATGTTATTTCGTCCAGGACTAGGCTTAATCTGAGTTCGGGAAAATGACCCTAAGAGTTTGCGTCATTTCAAAGTGCCTGGATATCTAGGCTTCCAATCTCACATATGATTCAAATACATTTCCAAATACATGAATGAATAGTTACAATCATTTACACTCCTCCCAAATGAGTCTGTCATTATCAATATCTGAACCACTGTGACAGTTTCTCATTTAAAAAAAAATTCAACCCCTAATTTAGGAGTCCACCCCTGCATTTTCGTATCTAACAATCTGCTTCTCTGTCTCCTCTCGCTCTGACTCAACAGGCACTCTCCACAATCTCCTAGCCCAGCTGTTTTAGGTTTGAGATCCCAGCAACCATGTACCCTTCAGTCAATCTAATCTCCCAACTGTTGTGCTAGACGAGGATAAGAGGCGAATCATAGATCAACACAAATCCATGCAGAGATTCACCCGATACAGGTACTACCCGTAAATAATCTACACGTGAATTTACACCAAGTTACAGTAAAACGTTCCCCCCCTGATGTTCGGCCGGGGTCTTCGGTTTCAGACTTTCAGAGCCCTTCTCGCCTAGATCCCCAAAATGAATTTCTGTAACAGCATGCAAGCGAGTGAACTGTGTCAGATGTCATTACCGAGTTTGAAAGCAGATCTGTCCCCCAAGGTCGACACGTTCAATGGGAAACACTTTCCTTCGGCACCCGAAATGAAAACTTTGTCTTTGTCACAAATGGCACCCTATTCCCTATGTAGTTCTCTACTTCCACGTAGGGAATAGGGTCCCATTTAGGACTCTCAAATGGGGCCTTTTCCAATATTCTCAAGCTTCTATGGAACCTGTTCGTAAAAGCAGGGTCCAAGTTTGGGCAGCGAATTTAGACAATGTGAGAAGACTAAGTTAGATCATCTATATAAGGTTCATAATGAGTGGTATGGAAACCTATATAGTAGATGACCCCTAATCTAACTCCTAGCTCAATTAATAGGTTTTTACTGCTGAATGAAAGCGTGACTTAGGCCTATTTCTCTCACAGACAGTTGTAATGACCCCTTAAACACAATCAAAATCAAATTAGATTTCATGCGCAGTTGCATTTGAGTGTTAGACAAGGAAGTAGCTCTATAGCTTGGAACCAGACAGAGAATTTGGGAATTCCAATCTAATACAGTGCACTCTGCAGACAGTGATTACATCCTTCGATGACTATATGATCACTAAGCAGTTGATCACTACCACCACATTCTCCAGAAGCGTTGTGCACTGTATGGCAAAGCTGAATTCTCAGTCAGAAGGAACCCGGGGTGAAAGGTGCAGAGCTGAGCTGTCCACCAGTGAACTGTGAATTCCCTGATGTGGTGGTGTCCGTGCCATGGTGAGGCCCTGTACAGTGACAAACAAACCGATCATTTAGAAAGTGAGGGACAACTGGAACCCAATACGTGTGAGATGGGCTTGACAGACAGAAACACAATGGCTGATGGGTAATGAAACAGAGTGAGACGGACACACTTGCTGACACCACACTGGAGGATGGGGTGAGGGGACATATTCGTTGGCCATCGCCATCCAATCACGCCACTCTCTCACCGCTCTGCTCTCACATGAGTCTGTATGAGGAGAGGAGTGGAGAATCAGCCATCCAGAATGGTGTGGAAACTGATCAGGAAAATTAAATACACAGAGATTTTGGGGGTGGATCTGCCAAAGTCAGTTACTTAGTCTTCAATTTGATCAATTCTTATTACGTGTCAGAGATAGGGACCAAGAACTGCATGGCTTAAACGGCACGTGAGCAGAATTGAGAGGCATCCTCATATATTTCACATAACTATGAGAAAATATTTGGAGTGTGTTTTATCTTAAAAGTTCCTTGCTTTGCTTCATTTGCATCCATCTTCATTTAACTCTAACATCAGGAAAGCAGGCAAGAGCTCTCTCCCATTTTAAATGAAAGTGGTTTAAATAGCATTGCCTTGGGTTGCAGGATATCCGTGGAAAATCTCTTGACCTTTCATTTGACTTAACAAGTCGAATCTATCCACATCAGACCGGCTTCAAGCTTGCAGTTAAATGCTGGTTAACATTTTTATGCCAAAAGCCACTTCCCTCCTTGTGGCAACAGTGGCATCAGTCAGTGAGAAATGGTCCTGGTCGCTGAATGCATGCTGGGGTAATAAGAGAAATGTTGTTGCAGAATGCACAAAAGTGAAATGAACTTGTCTGGCTTTTCGACCATTACTTCTATGACATTTTTGAGAGCCAGAAATGAAATGAGCCGTTGAATCCTTTTAGGCTCAATACAGCACCATTTGATCTAGCAGTGTACAATAACAATGATACCAGTACTACTGCCACTCCAACTACAAATGAGCTATAATGAATAACAACACTATAATAACTGAAGTATGAATGTCCATCCTAACTGCCCTTTACACAAAACAAAACAGATTCGGTAGCGGGCCTTGAGAGAGAGGGAGGGAATTACACGCAGTTGCCAACAGAAAGCGTTTAAGGTAGTGGTACACCGCAAGAGGTGACAATTGCAATTAACCATTTTCATTTGACCTCCGCGTTCGTCGGCCATAGAAATCAGCATTCTTGAGGAAAGTCTGGAGACAATGCGAGTGGGCGAGCGAGGTTTGGGAATACAGGAGACAAAGAACTTAGTGTGACTACTTTGAGGTTACAAAGGCAACCAAAGAATGTCACCACAAACTCCTACTATCTTCTCAGCCAAAGTTGTGATGCATTATATTTGAGAAAACCCTAGGCAGCAGCCTCAATTTTCTCTTCACTCTTGGCCGGGCATTTCAATCCGGGGCCAAACCAGAAACTATTGCATGAATTACAGCAATTTAGAATACAGTATATTATATAAAAACACTCTTTTCACATAATAAAAACAGATTGGCTGAAATTTGGGCTGTGAGTGAGAAAATGGCAGAATCAAAAAGATGTGTTGCAACCGTCCTTCTGGGGGTTTTGTAGGTAAAATATGTTGTGTTGGGTGTGTGTGTTGGGTGTGTGTTTGCGTGAGTGTGTGTTTTGGTCAAAAGTGTGTGTGTGTTTGGGTGATATAAGTAGGTTATCAAAGCAGCGTTTGTTTTATCCTGATCCTGAAGCCTTGTTATGTGTGTGTGTGTGTGTGTCCTCACACTTTGTCAGACCAAAAAACTTGTGACAGCACATCCAGCCCATCTGGTTCCACTGAATATCAGATGGTTATTCATGGCTGTTCACAGCCTCTCTGAGATTGTTTTTATCAATGAAAACCCAAATATTCTCTAAATCGTTATTGTGTTATATGAGTAAAAAGATACACACACACACACACACCAATCAAACATCTCATCAAACCAAGGAATAATCACAATTTTTAAAAATGGTGGGATTTGTATCAAAAAAAGTTGAAAGGGCATTCTTGTCATTTTCCTATTGAACGTCTCATGCCCTGGCACCAAATTAGTATTGCGATAACCCTTGTCACGAGAAAGATAGTAGACGCTGTTGAGTAATGTTCCCATGGGTAATATTCTGACTACGATGCAACAGTGTCTTGAAACAAATGCCCCTTTTGTGATGTTGAGAGGAACATAGCGATAAGCTCACTCCGAGTCAAATGGAATGAGACTTTATACCGATACGTGATAAACTTCATGCCAGATAGGTCATCAATATTACTAAACCCATCCTTTTCACCTTTTGCAAGGTCGGTTGTTTTAACCAATTTCGTAAACTTTTATGTGAGTATCTATAGTAGAGATTTTTGATTACCCTAGGGTCATCTCTATATTTCACATAGGGTCGTGTGTGTATTTCACATAGGGTTATCTCTATATTTCACATAGGGTTATCTCTATATTTCACATAGGGTTGTGTGTGTATTTCACATAGGGTCGTGTGTGTATTTCACATAGGGTCGTGTGTGTATTTCACATAGGGTCGTGTGTGTATTTCACATAGGGTTGTGTGTGTATTTCACATAGGGTCGTGTGTGTATTTCACATAGGGTCGTGTATGTATTTCACATAGGGTCGTGTGTGTATATTTCACATAGGGTCGTGTGTGTATATTTCACATAGGGTCGTGTGTATATCTCACATAGGGTCATGTGTATTATTCACAGTGTCATTGTGACTTTTCAAAAACCACAGTCCATCTCCACTTTTAAAGAGATCCCAATTGGTTCTTCACTATCGCCCTTGATCCTGCCGGATTGCATTTGTTTGATACTATAGTACTAATAATGTTATTACAAGCAGTAAAGGTCAGGACAAATAGTGTGCTCTTGAGCCGTCTTGAGATTACAATTTCAAAGTCCTCCCCATGAAAAAGCCCCAACAATGGAATGGGCTGGCAGAGTTAAAAGGCTCTTTCAATAAACAATCACGGGTTGCTTTTCAATGGGACTCACTGGAACCAAGTGAGCAGTGGGATTGGCTTTGGAAAGATGGAGCGATGAAGAGAGGGAGGGGGGAATTGTGGGTGGTGACGGAGGAGTCGAGAATTTAAGAAGATGCCTCCCGAGTGTCTAGCTAATACAAACAATCTGATACAGGTGCACACATTTAATTTAGTAGGTCACTTAGTCGTATTTCTCCTTCTCCCCCCTCTCTCTCTCTTTCTCCATCTTTCTCTTTCTTCGTTTTCTCCTCAAACTTAGCACTTATTTAGCCCTCCCTCCCTCCATCCTGCTCTCCCTCTCTCTGAACAGAGGGTGGACAGGAAAGTAGATGGGGGAGTCTTCTTTTTGTGCTATTGCTTAATGAGCTGGAAAATACAATTGCACTTTTCTGACTGTGAAGAGAGATCGCCTGGAGGCCCTTCTAAATTAGCCGTGGTAGGAAGGCGGAGGAAGCCTGGAGCCCAGGAGCCTGGAGGGGATAGAGGCTTGCTGAGCGGCACGAATAGGGAGATGCAGGGGGGGGGGGAATCCTGTTGGGGGGGGGGGGGGGTATGGAGGGTGGAGGAATTGCTGTTGCATATTTTGGATTACTGGATCGGCTTGAACAGCAGACTTGTTGCAGCATCAAGCGCTGTTGGAGACTCATACAGTTTTAGCAATACCTCAAATCAAGTCCCATTTTATTGGTCACATACACATGGTTACAGATGTAATTATTGAATAGGTAGCTATTCAATAATATATCAGGAAAAGTGACATTAGCTACTGTATGTGTTAATATGTCAAGAAAAGTCTCATTAGGTTTTTGCGATAATATTGCAAATCAGAATTGGATGGATCAACCCCCACATGCAGAGCAAACCGATAACTTATTATAACCTTTAAATAACCTATAGCTTTTATTGACTCACTATTTCACTCATCATTCCATTGAATTTCCTATTCTTCCTCAGTTCTATCATGTCAATAGAAAGAAAATTCCTCACAGTGCATATGCCTCCTCTATACCATTATACTATATGCCCCTGGGTGCTCTTTTGACCGCTACGCTAGGCATCTGCTGCCTATGGGACCCCTACGGCCCTGCATGCCTATGTCTGCATTCTAATGCCCCTGTCCTGCTGGGTTGGTAGCTTTAGCTATGTAATTGATGGCTTCCACACTTCGGGACCCAGGCCCCTAGTCTCTCTCTCTCTCTCTCTCTGTCTCTGTCTCTGTCTCTCTCTCTCTCTTTATCTCTCTCTCTCTCTTTATCTCTCTTTATCTCTCTCTCTTTATCTCTCTCTCTCTTTATCTCTATCTCTCTATCTCTCTCTTTATCTCTCTCTCTCTTTATCTCTCTCTCTCTCCCTCTCTCTCGTTCTCTCTTTATCTCTCTCTCTTTCTCTTTATCTTGTTGTTGCTTTATCTCTGCTGTTTTGGTTGGGGGTCTTTGACTGAATTGACTTCATTCATTGTCCTTTTATTCATAGAGAAATTATGAGAGAGAGAAAGACAGAGAGAGAGAGAGAGAGTGTGTGTGTGTGAGAGAGAGTGACTTCACTTTGACAACAAAGAAAGAGTCGCCGCCACTGCCGATATTTAGTGAACTCCAAAGGGAACGTTTTCATTCTCCTCATTCTCATTCTGCAAGTTTGGCACATGCCTTCTGTTACTAAGTGGCGAGGGCCATTGAAAGGGGGGGCCTACATTTCCCTATTCTCCTCTCCCACTAGGTGCCATAGACTTACAGCCCTGGCAGCTGCTAAGCCTCTTTATACGACTATAGAGGCCTCTCTGCAGGTGAGCTAAGCCTGCCAAAGAAGCAGCCTCACAGCCTCTCCAGTCCGCTCAATGGGGCTCAATGGGACTTTTCATTGGGGGGGGCTGAGTTGACTTCGTATGTGCTGCTATGGTATATTGGGACATTCGGAATGCCTTCAATTCATAAAGGCGGTGCCGCCGCTCTAGAAACATGTAACTCATAGAGGTGGAGTTACGAAGCCATGCCTGAATTTGTTTTGTTTTGCCTTTTGACAGGCGCCAAACGCTGGCACCATCCTCCTCTGTTCCGTCTTCCCTTCTTCAGTGTCTTCTCTTCTTGCTCAGTCAGTGGCATTACTTTATTTTCTTTCCTCCCGTACTTCTCCTTCTCCTTTCTCCCTGTGATGCAAGCTGGGAACTGTTGCACATTACTCCAGAGGTGTGGTGCCTCTCTCTTCTTCTTCCCCTCAAAGGGCTTCTCTGTTTCCCCAAACTGCCTCCTAGCTGGGCTATCTATTCATTTAGTTACTTAAGTGTAATTGCTCCCCTTTGAAGCCTCAGAGAGGCAAATAATTTGCCGTGCCCCGGGGCCAGAAATGGTCAGTGATCCTTGGACCCCTCCCTCAGCCCCCCCATTGGGCCCCCGTCGGCTCGAGAGCGTCGGACACACACGCAGGCACACACACACACACACACACACACACACACACACACACACACACCGCGATACGGTGAAGGAATAACACAGCCAGGGCCCGCTCAATTTCACCTCTCCTTTTCATCCTCTTTTAATTCTTTTGAAACACTTTTTTATTAACAACAGCTTTTCTCCTCTCGTCTCTCACACTGCAGCTCCACCAGGAGGAGGAGAGGAGGAGAGGAGGAGAGGAGGAGAGGAGGAGGAGAAGAGGAGAGGAGGAGGAGGAGGAGAGGAGGATGAGAGGAGGAGGACAGGGGGAGGACAGGAGGAGGAGGAGGAGAGGAGGAGGAGGAGAGGAGGAGGATGAGAGGGAGGGGTGAGAGGGAGGGGTGAGAGGATGTCGGTCGGAGGTGTCCCTGAAAATGTTTGTATGTGGTGAGGCGCAGAGTCACAGCTAAAGCACCCCCATCAATAGCTACAGGTCAAGGAGGCATTGAGAAAACAGCCCCCACACTCATCTCCCTCCCACCCCCCGTGGTTCACACTGCTACAGAGGGGACTCATGTTTCTTATGACAGGCCATCTAGACCTCAGGGCACACAGTGAGAGAAAATGATTCCTTGGACCGGACTGGTCGACTACCAGGCAGCAGCAGCAACTCTTCCACTAGTGGTTTCTATCTACCGGTATCAATCTTTATTTTTTATTGAGCTTTTATTTAACTAGGCAAGTTAGTTAAGAACAAATTCTTATTTACAATGATGGCCTACCCTGGCCAAACCCTAACCCGTATGACGCTGTGCCAATTGTGAGTCGCCCTATGGGATTCCCAATGTGTATTGCCAGAGCGGGGATAATGCATTTGATTTGAGGTAAAATGCTCTTCCTTTGGTCTACAGTGTAAACAGGATATAGGCAAAAGAATATAGAACTAGCAAACTATACAAAGAGGCCATTTAAAACTATGAAATTCTCACAGAAATTGTCTAAACTAACTACACTGACGTTGTAATCTCATAATAAGGTAATAACCTGAGTAAAACTGTGTACTAAAACTGTAACTATTATCAGGGTGGGGTCCCCAAAATCCCTAAAAAGGGTTAAAAGTGACTGGCAGGGACATTTCTTATACAAACAGAATAGCCTACAACGACTAGCCTACACGCCGTATATTCAATAAGACTGCTGAAAAGTTCATAATAATCCAAATTGAAAATTGCACAGTTCCTTTCCAAGGAAAAGTAGAAAAAAATACAACTTCAAAAAAGTGTAGTTCCCCTTTAAGGTTGCCACTGCGAAGGAGAGGCAAATCAATGTGGACGGCCGGCAGTTAAATCCAACCTGGTTATGAACGCTGCATTTGAACTTGTATTATTTTGACTTTGAGGTTTTTAAGAGAGAAGCGTTCCCCGCAGTCACGACCAGCTGGTAACAATTCTTAGACACATCACGAGCTGCTCTCTGCCAAACGACATACCTTTGGGCTATGTTTTCAGTGGACTATAAAATCCAATAATATTGATCTAGTTGATCAGATATCAGTCAGTCCGGTCCTGCACAGTTTATATAAGACACCCTTTAAGGTTTAAAGTGCCGGGACAGGAGTTTTTCAGGTTTTCTTAGGAGAGCACTATTTTATTTTCAATATCGACGGTCGGCATGGTGCTTGCTCACATTACTTGTTTGACTTCTATATTGGGACTCAGTCGAATAAGCCCAAGCAGCCAAGAATGGTTGAGCTGTGGAGTTTAGCTCCCACATTGTATCTACATATGGTTTGTGGTACTTAAAAATACATATTACTATAAGTATGTGGTAGTCCACAGAGAAAGACAGAGGATGCATCCCAAATGGCACCCTATTCCCTACATAGTGCGCTACTTTTGACCATGGCCTGTATTGGGAATAGGAGCCATTTGGGATTCAGACTACTCGAGTCTGTGCTGCATGAGAGAATGGAGAGAATCATGGTGGAACCACATGTGTGTGTGTGTGTGTGTGTGTGTGTGTGTGTAAAGAAGACACAGTAGCAGACTTACCGCCGTGACGCCACAGTACCTCCCTAATGGTCTGACCGGAAGTTCTGCCGACTCATTGGTGACCTTGAACTAGAACGGAACCGTCCACGTCTAAAGGTTTTTGCCCATTTAGGAAACCGTAGGAGACACGGTTAATATGTTTCATATACAAATGTCTAAGGGTATGGTGTGTAATATTTGTGTCAGATGACGATGTGGTTGATATGCACAGACACATGCATGTATCGTCTGTATGTGCAAGTGTACACACACACACACACTCTAGTCTTGTGTATGCCATCTGTTGTATTTCTGTTGCGTTTCTCTCCCATGATGGTCAAAGAATGTAAGTGGAGTAAAACACAACCCCAACAAGGTAAGATGACCGAGGAGGACATTAACCAAGGTTTTGTGTGTGTGTGTCTATTTGTGGATTGTGTGTCCGGGTGCGTTTCTCCCAGATCACATGTATGCCCAACTGGAGGCCTGCTGTGTGAAATTACTCGCACTAATGGCACTACACACTTTTGTTGCAGGAAATCGGACAGCCGCACTGTAACTGCTAAAACGGTGATAATCACATCATGATGTCGGGGGCAATTGAACCCTTCATCAGAGCAAACCAACTCTCTCAAATGACGCAAATGGATTTATTGACTAGTTATGAGACACTTACGAGTCTACACCTAGTCCTCTCAGTGCTACGTGGGCTTGTCTGTTCTGTTCTACGTCTATGGAAAAAGACGCTAAAAATAAAAGGACTCAAACCCGACCAGAGGTGTCTAATAAAGTCTAGTTAAAGAACGTTATATTACCATGGCAATTTGCACGTCTGAAGAGATCATTACGTGGGCTTTTTTAATTTTAATTTTATATGTTTAATTGAGAACCAAACTATGTAATGAGACTGGGGCTATGTCTGGCTGAGAATGGCCTGCTAACTAACTCTTAGTGAAGATACGTCAATAAGTCCTTTGAGGCATCTGTTGTAGATGTGGTAGACATATTAGGACATCGACACTTGTTTTTCACTTGCGGGTCTAACACGGGTTTTGTCCGTTGTGGTAGAGAACATCCATGGCATTCATGTCATTCTGTGGTGTGTTATGTCGTTGACTTTGTGTGTATGGTCTGTAGCCACTAATGAACGAGACAGAGGGTCCCACTCCAGAGATCCAAATCTTCCCTAGGGGTGTTGCCGGGCTATACCTGACCACTTAGAACAAGTCTCTGGACACTGACGAGTGTCAACTATCTGTGTGTATGCGTGCGTATGTTTCTCTTTTATAACAAGTCTCCAGACACGGCCGGGTGTCAGCAGCAGAGCCACGCGGCCTGGCTCCGGATGGCCCGACAGTATGCAAAACGGCACCCTGGGAGAATCAGCTCTTTCAAGTCCAATTACCCGGTGGAGCCAGTTATTTCAAAGGCCATCAGTAGAAGATGTCGGTTCCGATAAGGACCTGGACACATGTGTTCCATCACACTGATTCAAACAGGGTTTCCCAGCCCCAACTCTAAAACCCGGACGAAACCTTCAACCAGCCTCGAGCAATTTGACAAAAACAAAGTGATTTAGCAAGGGACATAACCGTATTCAAAATCATATTTAAATCAATTCTAACAGCGCATACAAATATTTGTGTGGAATATATTTCCTTTGAAAATAGATATGATTACAGCAGGATATGAGTTTGAGAAAGAGTCTCGCTGTTGTTTTGCTGGACATCGTCGTGCCTTTGAGGACGAACTGGTGAAGTGAAGTCTTTAAAGAATTATCCTGGCGATGGCTTTCCCGAAACCTCCAGAAATCTGATTACAGGTCTGTGAGAGCCACAAACAATGGCGTGGCAAGCCTGTCTCTGAACTGTGTGTCTCGGGCTAACTCCTGCTCTCTGCTCTGTTCTCTTCCTCTCAGATCTAAAGTGACGGAGAAGAACATAATTCATTTTGTTTTTACTGGAAACATACTGTACAAATTTACAGTCAGACAGACGGAGGGGGAAAAAGGAAAGTTACAAGTAGGAAACCCCCTCTAACACAACTGTGGTTTGGGCCAATGTAAACAATGTGTTTTATAGAATCCCTTTTACTAAAGACCAGGGAAAAGCAAGAGACAGTGAAACTCCAGCTTTTACAGGGAACTCCTGTTCGTTATGCTTGATGGGAAAACGATGAAGACAATCTTAGAAATATGGGCCTTTGTAAGTCATTTCATAAGGTTTTTGAATTGATGTGAGCATATGTAAAAAAAAATATATAAAAAAAGACCAGTTATTGATGATGACATTTCTCTTCACATCTTATGACAGGTATATGACTCCATATTTTAGGTCTAAAACCAGTCTAGGTTACTGTAATGAAGTTGCTTTGGGTGTCCTCTACTGATCTGTAGGATGTATTTAGTGTTCATAATTCATTTTTTAGGCCGTATTATTTTAGCTCCCTGGCGGTGAGCCTTCTTCTCGATCCTTCCCCTTTAACGTTAAATCATCTGGACATTAAAGTATTTCGGTGAGTTACAAGACATGACATCTCGGGAAACATACAACCAAGGTCAAAGATGGAGCTCGTTAAAGGGATTGCACACAGCCACAAATTCAGCGGGATCCCCCCCAAAAAATGTTTAGTTAACTTAAACTTCAGTCATGGGGAAATTCAGCTTTGTAAGTAACCCGCCCCCGAGGAGACAAAGAGAGTGCTGTGGTAGACTGAGTGGTAGAGCGCTCCCCTGTCCCTTTGTGTTCATCACGGCAGGGACGTTTTGTTTGTTATCCGCGATGGTTTAACAAGCACCACAAGCAATGTCTGGATCACACAAGCTTAGAAGAGGATATATAACGATAAGAGGTTAAACTTCAAAATAAACCACATACTGTAATGTCCTTTTAACGTCTTTGTGATGTTAGATCAAGACCATATTTCGGTGAAGGTCAGATGTCATTAAAAAGCATTGCGTGCAGCGGTTTAGTCATGGGACAAAGTTTCCTTCTATAGTACTACTGTACCTTGAAATGTGGAATACTGAATATTCTAAAAATGCATGTAAAAGAAAAAGCACAGATCTTATGGTCTTTGATCATCATAATCATCCACTTTTGAATCTGAATTAGTTTCTGAATGTCTAAAAGATTGCAGATTTAGAGATACCTTGTACACTCTTAGGAGAAAAGGGTTCCAAAAGGTATTTTCGACTGTCCCCATAGGAAAACCCTTTTTGGTTCCAGGTCAAACCGTTTTGATTCCAGGTAGAACTCTTTTGGGTTCCATGTAGAACCTTTGTAATGGGTTCTAAATGGAACTCAAAAGGGTTGTTCCTGGAACCAAAAGGGCAGATGGCACCTTTTTTTCCCCCTAAGAGTGTAGTCATCAAACACATATCTGTACATTACATTCACACGCACCATATGATTCAGGTGTGCTGAGCTCTCAGCTCTTTCCCCCTCAAGTTGAATCTCTACTGTGGAGTGATGGTTATTGTTATGCTCCGTTTGCGTAACGTCACAGCAAAACAACAATTTGCAAACTCCGACCGAGAACAAAAAGAGCTCATAATAAAAGCTTGCGACTTAAAACAATGAACACATCTTTATTTTATTTTTTTCTCCAGAGGGATTTTCACTCAAGCAAAGAAGAAAGCGAATATAAAAAAACAAACAAGCAACTTTGTTTCGGCAAAGCGGAATTCGTGGTCGTAGTTGTGGAGCTGAAACCAACAAACAGAATGATAATAGGTCAGTGGCTTACTCATACAGAACAGTGACGGGGAAAAAATGATACCAAACTGAAATAAGATGCTTCCACAAACATTTATTGCAATCGTTTGAATGAATGTTTCCCTGCCCATTGCATCTTTTCTACATTCATCTAACAGTGCACATTTGTTCTAATCCAATTATCCTCATCATGCCACTCTCTAAATATATAATACCGTTTACCATTTCACACACAGTGTAGAGGTGCTGTGATCTGGAAATAACTACAGCTAACCCTAACCAGGAAGTCAACAGGAAGAGCCCTAAACCATGACTGGGAATTCTGAGATTTAATTGGCCAGCTTGACTGCAGGAATTTTGGTGTGGCACACTAATTGACTTAGAATTCCCTGGTGCTTTATCAACACAGGGAAGTGTGTGTGTGTGTTTGTGTGTGTGTGTGTTGGGGGCATCTGTGTGTGTGTTTGTCTGCGTGTGTGTATGTGTGTGAAATGCCACCGGGACGATAACTAGCCACCTCTAGTAAACCAATCTATTACCAACGGGCAATTTGAAACACATGTTATTGGCTATTTTACGACAGGTTCCCCCTTTTAAGTGTTATATTCCTGTATGTACCACAGGCATTGGAGTCATCTCGGTGCCAAATTACTCACTTTCTGATTGATTACTTGTTATGTATTAAAGGAACAGTTCAGTGAAGTTATGTATTTATATATTTTGCTTACCTTGAAAGCAGTTTATTGACACATTGGACTTGTTTAAGGGCAAGGAAACAAATATCTAAATATGTCATATTGCTGAATTATAGAAGCAGTAGTCGAGTCTCTTTGGTTATAGGCTAAGTGGAGGGAGTGTGTATTCATTCATTGCACTCTTCACAGTTATGATTTTAACTGACACTCATATGTGAGAAAAAGAAGACATTTGTCAAATGAAATGATTTAATTCAATTATCAGGTGAGATTGACACTTCTAAATAATCAAAACCACCTGGCAATTAACCTAATGATGGAATATATCACATCCAATTAAAGAGCCTCCTGCTTGTCAATCACACCTTCTGTGCACTCGTTAAACAGAAAAACACAGTCAGATAATTATCGTTTTAAGAGACATGTTTCTTTCTTCCTCGGCAGCTTATCTGATGGACTGCTACTCATTTCAGCCAGTCAGGCAATGACAGGTCCTGTGGATAGATAAACCCCTTTAACTCTTTAAGGCAAAGGGCCAGGGTCACCCTTAACCTCTGGAATCTATTGCCGCCTGACTCCCTGACTCTCTCTTGTGCAACTGACTGATAAATGGTTTCTAATGGAATGGCAGATTCTGGTTGGGAACGTCAGACTCCAGAGTGTTTTTCCCATGTAGGACGCCCCGCAGAAAGATCAAGACCATTTTCACACACAAGTGCCCGCACACACACACACACACACACACACACACACACACACACACACACACACACACACACACACACACACACACACACACACACACACACACACACACACACACACACACACACATACAACACACCCCAAAGCCCTTTCTACTGTAATCCCCAAGAGAAGGTTATCTCCTCTCTCTGCTCTCCACTCCGTCAGAAAAACTCCAGCCCAGCCAGCAGCTCTCTCCTCTGCTTTGCGGTCAGTGTCTTTAACCCCAGATGATAACACTTAGGCTGGCCATAAAGAATAGGCCTCCCTAAAGTGATCCATTAGCGATCCTATTCCCCCAGAGTGGGGCCTGGGCCCGGTGTCTACTGAAACAAACCAGGAAGCCTTGAAGGAAAACAGCATGGCAGACAAGTACAGAGATCAAAGACTCCAAAGACGAAGGCTACCCCCCCCCCCCCACCTCCTTCACCCTCCTCCTTTCCCTCTCACGTCAGTCTCCTCAGACATAATCCTGTCTTCCTCCCCAATGTTTTCAATTAAGGCCCTCCTCTGAAAATGTTTCAGATTGTAACGTTATCAATTAGTCAGCAACTCCATCGAGGTTATTTAATGGTCCCGGGAGATGGGAGTTTTGATTTAGAGACTGTCATGGAGATGTAAGGGAAAGATGTCCTGCTCTTAGCTCCAGGCAGTCTGATAAAGCTATGGGTTTGATGTTCCATAGGAATGTACTGTAGCTGGAGGACAAACCTTGTGTATTCCACGTTCTGTGGTTTGGTACCATATACTAATGAGGAGACCGATAAATTTAAGCGCAAAGGTTTGCAAGTACTTTAACCCTTTACACTCGTGGGAATTGGCCTATATGGATAGGGCTAAATTGAAAAGCTTCTCACAGAAGAAAAAGCATATGCATAACCATGGTAACAATTGAAAGGGAACAGTTTGGATATTATGGGACAATTATTAGACCAAAGGTGAGCACACAACAGTTCACCTGACACAAGACTGAATCCAAACATTACGCTGTTGATTTTATGTGCATTTTACATTTACTGTACTTTTCACCGCATTTGTTGATAACAAAATACTTTGCATACCTTCAGTAACACGATGAGAATATTCCTGGAATATGTGAGGTAGGTGCAACATAACAACATGAGTGAGAGGACTAACTGGTGTCTCCAAGTGGCCACACACCTCTCTAAAGTGTGCACAGTTCCTTAAGTCATTTCTGTGCACTTTTATGACTCAAAGAAGAGTCGTCAACTACAAGGTGCTTGTTTTTGCTCTCCTACTTTAGCCGTTCCCTTGAGGAACTAGAGCAAGCACACTTGTAGTTGTTGTGTTTGGAACACAATACTGCATCATCGCCATCACACAATTACTGTTGTTGTTTATCCAATTCAAAAACGGTATAAATCGCAATCTGGGTCACGTGGGCATAATTTGAAAGCTTGTTCTATTGCCAACATGACTATCTAAGTTAGAGAATAGGATCTTACAGTGTTGGGCTTTCACAGGGCAATTCAGAAAATCAGATCGTAATTTTGGTGAGCATAGAAAAGGAGTCATGCCTGCATTCAAGTGTGTGTTCCGATGCACATTTTCTTCACAATAGACAAACAGGCTCGTTCTGTTCAGAACAGCCCAGGATAAGATGACATGTCATCTTGTAACTGTAGGCCTACATCAAACATAGTGATCATAAATGTAGATACTGGATACGTCTCATCTTTCAAAATACATCAAGTCCTCTTAATTTACAGCATTTCCCTTACTCAGACAACAAACTATGCGCAAAAGTTGCCCAATTAGCGCGAGGGATGGGGGCAACGGTGTTGTCTGAGTTAGGGAAATGCTGGAAGTTAAGAGGACTTGATGTATTTTGAAAGTTGAGACGTTGACAATTATAATTAATACTGCTTTTGCACTTCACATTTCCATATCATGAAGTCATATACAGTGTTAAGATTTATGATCTCTATGTTCAGAACGGCTGTCAGTCAAAATCCACAGCGCTGTGAAGAGCAGAGCCTGAGCTCTGACGTCATTTACAGCGTATTACTGAACAGCCACCAACGTTCCAATGTTGGCACTTATCAGTGACCAAATATACAATTTTCAACCTGTATACGGGTACAAGTGTACATGGCTACTAGTCCAATGCAGCCATTTAAAAAAATCTCATTTCTGTGATTGTTTTAAATTCAAAAGGTAAAAAATAAACAAAAATAGCTTCTTAGCAAAGGGCAAAATTACATGTTTGACTGCACTGGGCCTTAAAGATTGAAGTCCTTTAAATATGCACCTTATGACCCTGGGACTGAACACCTCCCTCTGCAACTGGATCCTAGACTTCCTGACGGGCCGCCCCCAGGTGGTAAGGGTAGGTAACAACACATCTGCCACGCCGATCCTCAACACGGGGGCCCCTCAGGGGTGTGTGCTCAGTCCCCTCCTGTACTCCCTGTTCACCCATGACTGCATGGCCAGGAACGACTCCAACACCATCATTAAGTTTATCACCAACACAACAGTGGTAGGCCTGATCACCGACAACGACGAGACAGCCTATAGGGAGGAGGTCAGAGACTTGGCCATGTGGTGCCAGGACAACAACCTCTCCCTCAGCATGATCAAGACAATGGAGATCAATGTGGACTAAAGGAAAAGGAGGACTGAGCACGCCCCCATTCTCATCGACGGGCTGTGGTGGAACAGGTTGAGAGCTTCAAGTTCCTTGGTGTCCACATCAACAACAAACTAGAATGGTCCAAACACACCAAGAAAGTCGTGAAGAGGTCACGACAAAGCCTATTCCACCTCAGGAGACAGAAAAGATTTGGCATGGGTCCTCAGATCCTTAAAGTTCTACAGCTGCACCATTGAGAGCATCCTGACTGGTTGCATCACTGCCTGGTATGGCAACTGTACCTCACTGGGGCCAAGCTTCCTGCCATCCAGGACCTATATACCAGGCGGTGTCAGAAGAAGGCCCTAGTCATAGACTATTCTCTCTGCTACCGTACGGCAAGCAGTACCGGAGCGCCAATTCTAGGTCCAAAAGATTTCTTAACAGCTTCTACCTCCAAGCCATAAGACTCCACACACACACACACACACACACACACACCCCCACCCCTTATTTTACGGTGCTGCTACTCTGTTTATTATCTATGCATAGTCACTTTACCTCTTCCTACATGTACATATTACCTCAATTACCTCAAATAACATGTGCCCCCACACATTGACTCTGTACCGGTACCCCCTGTATATAGCCTCGCTACTGTTATTTTACTGCTGCTCTTTGATTATTTGTTCATTTTCTATTATTATAATGTTCTTTTTTTAATTATCTATTTAAAAAAATATATAATTACTTTTTTTTATTTTTTATCTTAAAACTGCATTGTTGGTTAAGGGCTTGTGAGTAGGCATTTCACAGTAAGGTCTAACTACACCTTTTGTATTCGGTGCGTGTGACAAATAACATTTGATTTGATGTCAGCATAGGTAGGCCCTTCACGAAATGTCACACACAACTGATTTGTGGGTAAAAACAAGAAAACTAAAAAGGTTAAGATTGAATGTGCATTTCTTACAACAGCTCAGGCTCTCACAAGATATATATATATATTCTTAAGGTTAAAACGTGTGAATACTTTGAAATAACTCATCCATCTAGTCAATTTATGTCGGCATGACAAAACGTTGACGTGTTTTTATTTATGTGTTTTTCATAGGTGAAAGTAGAACATTTTGGGGATTATGGGAGTATCCATGAAGAATTATGTTTGTTGAAAATAAAAAAAAGCATAGCTATATTTTAAACCTATTTCTGAGTTCCTAGGTCATAACTAGTATCTTAATTAGCTTTGGTTCAGTTGTCACATATATTTGACATTTGAGTCATTTAGCAGACACTGTTATTCACAGAGACTTACAGTAGTGAGATCATACATTTTCATGCTTTTTTTTGTACTCATCCCTCTAGGGAATCGAACCCACAACCCTGCAAGTGCCATGCTCTACCAATTGAGCCACACAGGATCACATGGAATGTGGGGTTGGTTGTCACAATCAACTCCATTATAAAATTGCCACTGCCAGTATACAAAAAAATCCTAAATTATTTTGTGATTGTGCTATAAAGAGCTCCCTTCCCAGGTAGCACATTTGGTTCCTTGGAAATTGTGGGAACGTATGTTTTTGGTTTCCCATTGGTTCTCAGAACAAAGCCATCATTTTCCTGACCGGTAGAACTTAAAGTTTTTTCAAACGTTGCCTTTTTCTGGGAATGTACAATTATAGGTTGCTGGGAGGTTTTGAGAACTTTTTACTATGGTTCCCTGAACGTTTATTTGGGAGGTTTCATGAATGTTCTAAGAATGGACATTTATAGGTTATTTGAAGGCAGTTAAATAGCTTTCTGAGAACATGTTTCAATAAGGCTTTTAATAACACTGCTAGTTTAACTGTTATTAATTCCAAGCACAGAAAAGACACATGGAAATGAATTTGCTTCGGGATTAACCATGCAAACACATTCTTCATTGTAGTACGTGTCCGTGAGATTCAAACCTATGGTCTTGTGTTGTTTATCCATGGAATTAGTCCATTGCGCCACCAGGATAGCGCTAGCATGCCACGTTCTTTTAACTCACACAAAGTTGTTCATTTTTGTCTATTAAAATCAGCTGAACACACTTAGCAAGATACTGTAGAGGATATAGAGAGTTTTGTTGATGCCGAGAACGGAATGTATATGTTTTTGAATCACATTCTTAGAACGCTCTTTGAACGTTACTAATTGCAGCATTACTGCGAAAATGGAAGAGAAAAGTGGAAGTGGAACAAAGTAAGGAACTAGTCTGTCTGGGCCCTGCATTAAAGACCAAAGTTGGCTAAAGAAAGTTGAGATAAATAAAAAAGTATGCCAGTTTCATTTAAGGACCAACAAATGTACAACTATGTCATATTGCAAAATAGTTGGGAAGAGATTTTTGATTCACAGATTCTATGGCAAAACGCTGGGTTCAAAACTTAAGAGTTTTTCAATTTAAATGATTATACAAAATTCTTGCAACCAATAGAATGTTATATATATATATAAGGAGGATACAACCATCCCAGCTCTACAGATTTTGCTGCGAAGAGACAGAATCATTATCATTTGTTATGCTACTCTCCATATGTACTGTACAATGCATTTAGAGTGTTCAGACCCCTTCACTTTGTCCACATTTTGTTACGTTACAGCCTTATTCTAAAATTGATTAAATACAACATTTTCCTCATCAATCTACACACAATACACCATAATTACAAAGTGAAAACAGTTTCTATTTTTTAAATAAAAAATAAAAAAACATTTTTGCAAATGTATTAATAAAAAACAGAGACCTTATTTACGTAAGTATTCAGACCCTTTGCTATGAGACTTGAAATTGAGCTCAGGTGCATCCTGTTTCCATTGATCATCCTTGAGATTTGTTTACAACTTTATTGGAGTCCACGTGTGGTAAATTCAATTGATTGGACATGATTTGGAAAGGCACACACCTATCTATATAAGGTCCCACAGTTGACAGTCCATGGCAGATCTAAAACCAAGCCATGAGGTCGAGGCACAGAACTGGGGGAGGATACCAAAAAAAGTTCTGCAGCATTGAAGGTCCCCAAGAACACAGTGGCCTCCATCATTCTTAAATGGAAGAAGTTTGGAACCACCAAGACTCTTCCTAGAGCTGGCCGCCCAGCCAAACTGAGCAATCTGGGGAGAAGGGTCTGGTCAGGGAGGTGGTCACTCTGGAAGAGCACTAGAGTTCCTCTATGGAGATGGGACAACCTTCCAGAAGGACAACCATCTCTGCAGCACTCCACCAATGAGGCCCCTATGGGTAGGGTGACCAGACGGAAGCCACTCCACAGTAAACAACACATGACAGCCCGTGAGACACATGAGACACATCTCAGACCATGAGAAACAAGATGATCTTGTCTGATGAAACCAAGTGTGAACTCTTTGGCCTGAATGCCAAGTGTCACATCTGGAGGAAACCTGAAACCATCCCTATGGTGAAGCGTGGTGGTGGCAGCATCATGCTGTGGGGATGTTTTTCAGTGGCAGCGACTGGGAGACTAGTCAGGATCGAGGGCAAGATGAACGGAGCAAAGTACAGAGAGCTCCTTGACGAAAACCTGCTCCAGAGTGCTCAGGACCTCTGACTGGGATGAAGGTTCACCTTCCAACAAGACAATGACCCTAAGCACACAGGCAAGACAACACAGGAGTGGTTTCGGGACAAGGCTCTGAATGTCCTTGAGTGGCCCAGCCAGAGCCCAGACTTGAAGCCGATCGAACATCTCTGGAGAGACCTGAATATAGCTGTGCAGCGAGACTCTCCATCCAACCTGACAGAGCTTGAGAGGATCTGCAGAGAAGAATGAGAGAAACTCCCCAAATACAGGTGTGCCAAGCTTGTAGCGTCATACCCAAGAAGACTTGAGGCTGTAATCGCTGCCAAAGGTGCTTCAACAAAGTACCCAGTAAAGGGTCTGAATACTCTTATGTAAATATAATATTTCAGTTTTTAAAATTGTCATTATTGGATTGTCATTATTGGGTATTGTGTGTGGATTGATGAGGAAAAAAACTATTTAATCAATTTTAGAATAAGGCTGGAACATAACAAAATGTGGAAAAAGTCATGGGGTCTGAATAATTTCTGAATGCACTGTAGCTTGTTTTTGGTAGCAGGTTCAGGAATGGCTGAAGAATTTCAACATTTACCTGGAGCTAACTCTGAAAATAGCACTGCTGGGTGATTTAAAAAGTCATAGTCAATCGATCAATAATATAATAATACTCTTAGCAAACACTTTTTATCTTGAATTTACAATACGTAGAATCTATGAGAATGGAAAGGTTCGGGAACTTTTGTGAAACATCAGAGCACAGTTGAAAATAAAAACTGGATAGTGTTCAGTGATAGATGGGAGGAGTTGAGTAGAGCTGAAAGATGGAACTAAAAACGAACAAATGATAACTATTATAATATATACTGTGTCCGTAAAATGTATGTATTAGTACCTCCACAAGTCTGGTTCATCCTTGGGAGCAATTTCCAAACCTGAAGGTACCACGTTCATCTGTACAAACAATAGTATGCAAGTATAAACACCATGGGACCACGCAGCTGTCATACCGCTCAGGACGGAGATGTGCTCTGTCTTCTAGAGATGAACGTACTTTGGTGCAAAACGTGCAAATCAATCCCAGAACAACAGCAAAGGACCTTGTGAAGATGCTGGAGGAAACGGGTACAAAAGTATCTATATCCACAGTAAAACGAGTCCTATATCGACATAACCTGAAAGGCCGCTCAGCAAGGAGAAGCCACTGCTCCAAAACTGCCATAAAAAGGCCAGACTACGGTTTGCAACTGCACATGGGACAAAGATCTTACTTTTTGGAGAAATGTCCTCTGGTCTGATGAAACAAAAATAGAACTGTTTGGCCATAATGACCATCGTTATGTTTGGAGGAAAAAGGGGGAGGCTTGCAAGCCGAAGAACACCATCCCAACCGTGAAGTACGGGGGTGGCAGCATCATGTTGTGGGGGTGCTTTGCTGCAGGAGGGACTGGTGCACTTCACAAAATAGATGGCATCATGAGGTTGGAAAATTATGTGGATATTTTGAAGCAACATCTCAAGACATCAATCAGGAAGTTAAAGCTTGGTTCCATATGGACAATGACCCCAAGCGTACTTCAAAGTTGTGACAAAATGGCTTAAGGACAACAAAGTCAAGGTTTTGGAGTGACCATCACAAAGCCCTGGCCTCAAACCTATAGAAATTTTGTGGGCAGAACTGAAAAAGCGTGTGCGAGCAAGGAGGCCTACAAACCTAACTCAGTTACACCAGCTCTGTCAGGAGGAATGGGCCAAAATTCACCCAACTTATTGTGGGAAGCTTGTGGAAGGCTACCTGAAACATTTGACCCAAGTTAAACAATTTAAAGACAATGCTACCAAGTACTAATAGAGTGTATGTAAACTTTTGACCCACTGGGATTGTGATGAAAGAAATTAAATCTGAAATAAATCATTCTCTCTACTATTATTCTGACATTTCACATTCTTAAAATAAAGTGGTGATCCTAACTGACCTAAAACAGGGATTGTTTTTCCAGGATTAAATGTCAGGATTTGTGAAAAACTGAGTTTAAATGTATTTGGCTAAGGTGTATGTAAACTTCCCGACTTCAACTGTATATACCCCAAAATATATGGGGGATTGGAAATAGTGCAGACAATTCCATTGATGGAAGCCACAATCTATCTGCAATTTTAAAGCTGATATTAAAGCTGATATTAAAGCCTCCCCCACAGAAAAAATGTATTGTGATTTTTATGGAACGTTTTCTTAATGTTCCGAGAACCTTATTTTAAATTGAACCACGAAGAAACCTGCAGAAAACGTTATGCTGAAGTACTGAAATTCCCACAGAGGAAAGTTGTTTCTTAAATGTTCTCTGAACATTCTGAGAACGTGACTTTAAATAGAACCACGAGGAAACCTGCAGAAAACGTCATGCTAAATAATGACCGTTGCCTCTCTCCCACTCATATTTCTTTCTGTCACACACCCGCATACACACACCAATTTACTTAAAATGTCATATGTTCTTCTCATGGTATAAAATGCAGATTTTTTGGGGGGGAATATCGCTCAATCAAGGAAAGGATATTTCGAAAACGGTATACTTTATTGCTTCATTTCCTGTTCCAAAATGAATAAGCTAATAGCAAACATTGTGACATCCAACCCCGTACTGTGTGAAATCCAACCTTGTGATGGGGCTGGTTGTCACAAGTGCCCAGCGTGATGGCTCCATGTTGGAATGAGATATGAGGATTAAAGGGTCCCCATTTCATCCTAAGACCTTGTTCGTTCACCTAATTGAACATAGTCTTGTATTATATACTGGTGCTGAGAAATACACACGAGAGTAAAAAGTGTCACAACCAATCCCGTTCTCCCCTAACCATCTAAGGACAGTACAGGTAAGCCTTTATACAGGTAGACCCCTCATATGCTATGGAACACACAGCTACAGTACTTGTCCCTGTCCCCCCCATAAACAGCAGCCCCCACCACTCTAACCGAACCTCCCCAACATCCAGGTACCGTTGAGCTGTACTCAAAGGCCCTCGTTTGCGCTTGTCCGACAGGCTTGTTTTAGCCGGGGATGAGGGAGACAGACAGGGAGAGGAGAGGAGAGAGAGAAGAACCAAACCGGAGATGCCAGGGCCCCCCTACTAACTCACAAACAGCCAATCACCTGACTCATCTGTCATCGAGCTGCTCCGAGCCTCTGTGGTGTCTCTCACTGTCTTCCTCTTAATTACCCATCATCCACCTCTCCGGCAAGGCCCTCACAAATTACAGCGCATTGTCCCCCACCGATCGACCTGTCATCACGCGGCCCGGGTTTCAGAGACGCTGGCCATTGTCGGCTGCTGTGCCCCGGCCCGGGCCGAGAGGAGAGGGCCCCCCGTAAAACAAACCTTCCCCATTAGCTCTGGTGCCAGCTGACTTTGTGACCCAGACGGCTTTCTGCCGAGTCAGGCCAAATGACAGGAGCTGTGGCTGACATACCCACACATACAATGGAGGGAGAGATGGAGAGAGAGAGAGGGGGGGGGGGAATAGAGGGTGGGAGAGAAGGGAGAGCGAGAGAGAGAGAGATTGGGAGGAACATAACAAAAGAGCGCCCTTCCTTGACATGAGCTAGTGGTCATATTAAGTTAATCCTCCTGGCCCACTCTTTTCTTCCCTCTTTCCATTTATTTGATTGTGTTCGTCTGCAGTGAGGATCTCTATGGAGAATTGGCCTCATCCATCAGACTAAACGTCTCCACTGCCCAGGAGTTGAGAGAAGAATTGACCCCTTTTTATGATGTCAGATGAGCAGAGAGATGGAAGCAATAGGAGCACTGTTCTCGTCCGAGACTGCAGGAGAGATGGAGTAGATTTTCAGCATTCATATTTGTTCAGCCATTGAATTGCCCTGTATTGAATTGTATTGAATACAGTGTAAATGCACTGTAGAGAAGTAAAGTAGGGCCAGACGTTTTTTTTACCTGGTCAGATCACATTGAATTCATGAGAGTCAATGGGTTCCGGTAGATTATCATGAAAACTATAACAAGGGAAAGTCATGAATTTATCTGTTTTCTACAGACCAAAAAAAAGAGGCTGTCTCAGTTTGAGTGTATTTCCCAATTACAGCGCCTATGTGACCGACTTCCTCGCAAAGAATATGTGGATGCAGATGTGCTCAAGAAACTGATCATCTCCCGATCACCCCCGAAGAATCCAGCAATCAAACCTGAGAATGTTTTCTTCTTCTTCAAATGAAAGTCCACAAAGCTTTGTTTATCTTGCAGTCAAATGCAATCAGCTTCATGCCCTGGTTTCATCGTGCCAACAGATTGCATCAGCCAAAACTAAAAAGACCTATTGAAAAACAAACACATAGTAAATTTTAATTGTACGGCCTTGGGTATCGAACGTAAACCGTTTTACTGTTCTCCTTTCTCTGCTATTACCGAAATGGCAGCAACTAAATGCACAAATGAATAATGACTAGCATGTGCTGGGTTAAGTGTGGAATTCTTTTACTGTGTTATTAGGTGTAAATGAGAGATTAAAGGTACAGCAAAGGGTGTTCAGTTCAGATGCTCACACAAGAACCTTAACAGTCGGCCGGGGTTTCCAAGGGACAAATAAACGTTTGATGAAGTATTATTATGAGCTTGGAATATATTCTGTGTATTGATGAAACATCTTTGTCTTTTTTTTTTTAAATCCTCATAATGTCATTTTTTTTTTTCCTTATTATACAATGGTATACTCTTAAGAATGTCAAAATGCATTTCCCTTCCAAAGTCTCTTATTTTCTTCTTCTCTTAGAGTGAATACACATCGAGAGTCATTTGAATTGCATGAAACTGTTTGGTATTTTAAGTCCTCATAAATCCTTTAAATCTTTAAATGCCAAATTGAATTTCTGTCCCTGTCATTTGTCTGGTGGTACTCCGGAAGTGGGGCAGCGGTCTAACCAATTCTAGAGGCATCACTACCGACTCAGGTTCGATCCTGGGGTGTAACACAACCGGCCGTGATGGCAGAGCAAAATTGGCCCAGCGTAGTCCGGGTTTGGCCGGGGTAGGCCATCATCGTAAATTAGAATTGCTTCTTAACCGACTTGCCTAGTTAACCTCCATAAATGAACAAATATTTAAAAAAATTGTGATTTATTATCTAGTCTATTGTGACTCACAATCTGCCACGAGGTCATACTGTACGTACACATCCATAACTTATTGTGAGGACCCCCCACCAATGCTCCCCCCAAACAAATACCTCTTAATTATAAGCAATTGTCCCCTTTCCCCTCAGTCTGTGGTACATCAAAGCACTAGTAATTGTATGAGTTTGTTTGTGGGGGATAAAATGTGACGCGAGTTGTAAAAAAAAAAATGAAAATGGAAGGCTCCCATTGAAAAACTGTGACTTCCTTCCTCTCTCTCTCTCTCTCTCTCTCTCTCTCTCTCTCTCTCTCTCTCTTTCTGAAAAACACTGGAAATAGTACCATTTGGCATCGATTAGAAAAAGGCTAAATTAGGGAGGTGGGTGGGGGGAAGAGGGGAGGAAGACCACAGGGTAACACACATGTATCTGTAGCCGTGACACTCTCTACACCCTCTAATTTGGTCTACGAATTTGCTGTATTTGTTCCCATATACCAGTAGGTCTCAATCAGACTGTAAATGAATGGCATAGCACATTGTGTGTGTGTGTGCTTGTGTGTGTATGTGTGTGTTGATGTGTGTATGTGTGTGCCTGTGTGTGTACAGTATGTGTGTGTGTTGATGTGTGTATGTATGGGCACAGCTCCCATTTGTAAGTCATTCAAATTGTTTTTTTCTGTAACATTAATTAAAGTGCTTGCATGCAGTCACAGTCCCGCCGGCTGCACAAGTTGAGGATAATGAAGGGGTTCAGTGTCTGGTGGTCCTCTCAGTTCAGAGTGTTAACTGTCTGGTGGTCCTCTCAGTTCAGAGTGTTAACTGTCTGGTGGTCCTCTCAGTTCAGAGTGTTAACTGTCTGGTGGTCCTCTCAGTTCAGAGTGTTAACTGTCTGGTGGTCCTCTCAGTTCAGTGTGCTAACTGTCTGGTGGTCCTCTCAGTTCAGTGTGTTAACTGTCTGGTGGTCCTCTCAGTTCAGTGTGTTAACTGTCTGGTGGTCCTCTCAGTTCAGTGTGCTAACTGTCTGGTGGTCCTCTCAGTTCAGAGTGTTAACTGTCTGGTGGTCCTCTCAGTTCAGAGTGTTAACTGTCTGGTGGTCCTATCAGTTCAGAGTGTTAACTGTCTGGTGGTCCTCTCAGTTCAGTGTGCTAACTGTCTGGTGGTCCTCTCAGTTCAGAGTGTTAACTGTCTGGTGGTCCTCTCAGTTCAGAGTGTTAACTGTCTGGTGGTCCTCTCAGTTCAGTGTGCTAACTGTCTGGTGGTCCTCTCAGTTCAGAGTGTTAACTGTCTGGTGGTCCTCTCAGTTCAGAGTGTTAACTGTCTGGTGGTCCTCTCAGTTCAGTGTGTTAACTGTCTGGTGGTCCTCTCAGTTCAGTGTGCTAACTGTCTGGTGGTCCTCTCAGTTCAGAGTGTTAACTGTCTGGTGGTCCTCTCAGTTCAGAGTGTTAACTGTCTGGTGGTCCTCTCAGTTCAGTGTGCTAACTGTCTGGTGGTCCTCTCAGTTCAGAGTGTTAACTGTCTGGTGGTCCTCTCAGTTCAGTGTGCTAACTGTCTGGTGGTCCTCTCAGTTCAGAGTGTTAACTGTCTGGTGGTCCTCTCAGTTCAGAGTGCTAACTGTCTGTTGGTCCTCTCAGTTCAGTGTGCTAACTGTCTGGTGGTCCTCTCAGTTCAGAGTGTTAACTGTCTGGTGGTCCTCTCAGTTCAGAGTGCTAACTGTCTGGTGGTCCTCTCAGTTCAGTGTGCTAACTGTCTGGTGGTCCTCTCAGTTCAGTGTGCTAACTGTCTGTTGGTCCTCTCAGTTCAGAGTGTTAACTGTCTGGTGGTCCTCTCAGTTCAGAGTGTTAACTGTCTGGTGGTCCTCTCAGTTCAGAGTGCTAACTGTCTGGTGGTCCTCTCAGTTCAGTGTGCTAACTGTCTGGTGGTCCTCTCAGTTCAGTGTGTTAACTGTCTGGTGGTCCTCTCAGTTCAGTGTGTTAACTGTCTGGTGGTCCTCTCAGTTCAGTGTGTTAACTGTCTGGTGGTCCTCTCAGTTCAGAGTGTTAACTGTCTGGTGGTCCTCTCAGTTCAGAGTGCTAACTGTCTGGTGGTCCTCTCAGTTCAGTGTGCTAACTGTCTGGTGGTCCTCTCAGTTCAGTGTGTTAACTGTCTGGTGGTCCTCTCAGTTCAGTGTGTTAACTGTCTGTTGGTCATCTCAGTTCAGTGTGTTAACTGTCTGGTGGTCCTCTCAGTTCAGTGTGTTAACTGTCTGGTGGTCCTCTCAGTTCAGTGTGTTAACTGTCTGTTGGTCCTCTCAGTTCAGTGTGTTAACTGTCTGGTGGTCCTCTCAGTTCAGTGTGCTAACTGTCTGGTGGTCCTCTCAGTTCAGTGTGCTAACTGTCTGGTGGTCCTCTCAGTTCAGTGTGCTAACTGTCTGGTGGTCCTCTCAGTTCAGAGTGTTAACTGTCTGGTGGTCCTCTCAGTTCAGTGTGCTAACTGTCTGGTGGTCCTCTCAGTTCAGTGTGCTAACTGTCTGGTGGTCCTCTCAGTTCAGTGTGTTAACTGTCTGGTGGTCCTCTCAGTTCAGTGTGCTAACTGTCTGGTGGTCCTCTCAGTTCAGTGTGCTAACTGTCTGGTGGTCCTCTCAGTTCAGTGTGCTAACTGTCTGGTGGTCCTCTCAGTTCAGTGTGCTAACTGTCTGGTGGTCCTCTCAGTTCAGTGTGCTAACTGTCTGGTGGTCCTCTCAGTTCAGTGTGCTAACTGTCTGGTCGTCCTCTCAGTTCAGTGTGTTAACTGTCTGTTGGTCCTCTCAGTTCAGTGTGCTAACTGTCTGGTGGTCCTCTCAGTTCAGTGTGCTAACTGTCTGGTGGTCCTCTCAGTTCAGTGTGCTAACTGTCTGGTGGTCCTCTCAGTTCAGTGTGTTAACTGTCTGGTGGTCCTCTCAGTTCAGTGTGTTAACTGTCTGGTGGTCCTCTCAGTTCAGTGTGCTAACTGTCTGGTGGTCCTCTCAGTTCAGTGTGTTAACTGTCTGGTGGTCCTCTCAGTTCAGTGTGTTAACTGTCTGGTGGTCCTCTCAGTTCAGTGTGTTAACTGTCTGGTGGTCCTCTCAGTTCAGTGTGTTAACTGTCTGGTGGTCCTCTCAGTTCAGAGTGCTAACTGTCTGGTGGTCCTCTCAGTTCAGTGTGTTAACTGTCTGTTGGTCCTTTCAGCACATTATAAGTATTACACATTATGAATATAATATTAACACAATATTAAACAACATAGACATGATCGTCTCTCAAGGAGAATATCCTTACAAAATAATTGATAATAATTGTGGGCCCAATGAGGACATTATATTTTCAAGGAATCCATTTTACATTGCAATCACTGCGTGATAGTTGTGATATGCTAGCATGTGAGTACACAGAGTAAACAAAACAAGACACTTTTGAACAGTTACCTCATCCCTATGGAAAAACTAGCTAACAACCAAAGAATTAGTCTTGCATTATGTATGATGAAAACTGATTTGTTCATGAAATAGTCCATTTCACTCTTTCCAGTTAATTTACACACAGAACAAAACTGTAGAGTATCCTCCTTGTCTTAATATTTCATATCTATATGAATCAAATGATTCTCCTGGCCCTGAGGGAATATACTGGCTGTAGTAACTTTCATTCTGAGCCCTGTAGCGTTTAGAAAAATGTTTACTGTTTACTGAACACTGAGGTTCATGGTTCAAACCAGCTAAAGCCAGCATTCGTAACAAGCCTTTGAGTCAATTGTATAAATGTATAAATATATCCATTTCATTATGGAACACAGTCAAATATTTGTTTCAGTGGTTTTCTCCCCATATAATGGGAAATTGCTGCAAGCTGTTGCACTTGGAAAATGTTTGCTCATAATACTATTCTTCTACACATAAATCACAGCTAAATGTTCAATTTAAATGACTACAGACAGACAATTTATTCTTGGCTTCCTTGCTCAACCCCGAAAAGCCGAACTTATGGCCAGTGGGGTCGCTGCACAGTTTTATGAGCGACTGTCATTACTTGTTGACAGTTGGTCATCATTTAGATGTTTTAATTGTCCTCACTTAGTTTCTCTCTCTCTCTCTCCCTCTCTCTCTCTCTCTCTCTCTCTCTCTCTCTCTCTCTCTCTCTCTCTCTCTCTCTCTCTCTCTCTCTCTCTCTCTCTCTCTCTCTCTCTCGGGTTGTGACCACCATCAAATTAGTTTAGGGTTGAAAACTTGTCACCAAGAATGATAGGCCACTATTGGACAATCAGTCCTTTATTTGTGTGTGTGGGGTTTTATTTTTGATATATATTTTTATAAGCTAGTTGAGAACAAGTTCTCATTTACAACTGAGACCTGGCAGTACGTCTGTCTGTCTGCTCAGTTCTTATGACCACCCCTCTATTGCCATAGCTTCCAACGTCAGATACACCCATAAATATCTATAGGATTGTTATTTGATGTGATACTACACATTTTAACGCTGTCGTTACTCTAAGAATCCACTCCAGCATTCCAGCACATTATCTTATAACCAAAACCAGAAACCTGGGAATACCAGTCCAAATCCATAGGGACATTTTCATCATCTTCACTACATGATGGGAGAATTACTTATGATCTACTGTGAGCATCATCCATGGAATAGATGAGGGAGGCAAGCAGTGAAATTCAACTTTCCCCCAATAAGCAAAAGGCACAGACTTTGCACTCCTGAGTCCTGAGATAATTCCATGCTACCGCAGCGCGTAGTTTCTTCTCGTCAGTTCTAACCCGATCCTGGTAGGGTTCTGTGGCAGTATACGGTCTGGTCCACTCGGCAGGTAAACACGCAGTGCCGGGCCCCTCCATGGGCCCCTCCTGGGGTCCCACACCACGGTGTCTTTCTGGCGGTCCCAGCAGGGACTTACCGGGCCCGCCGCTCACGGTGTGGTGCTCTGCCGACTCCAAAGAGCCTTAGGACCCCTCCGAAGTCCTCGGGGTTCCTCAGAGATGACTTTCATTAAGGGTAAATAGAGGCCCCTTGTATTACCTGACTGGAGACCGTGTTTGTTTATACAGATCAGATCAGACAGCTTGTTTTAATGTGGATAGTAAGCCTACTTAAAGCCTGAACATAAACCTGGGGTTTGATGTCGAAGATCTAGATAGACTAGAGAGCTCCATTAAATATGCTCTGTTTGATGTGGTAGATATGTAACATAGCTCTTCGCCTATGAAATATGGTTGCTGCAGCTGACGTTATCTGTCTATAGGGCGACATTGAAAGAGTTTGTTCTGTTTATCTGTAACTTATAGAGCTGTCTTGCTATATTAAATATGGTTCCCGTGTGGTTCCTTTGATTGTATAGCTCTAGAGGTCCTAGCTCCATTGAATATGCCGGGTTCATTTGATGCCATAGTTCTAGATAGCCTATCAGGCTATCTTCCATTTGCTCGCTGAGTTTTATTGCGCATGTTTGATGATAGATAGCCTGCGGAGCCACAGTACATTAAATCCATTTGCTCTGTTTGAGGTTATAAGATCTCTATAGCCTTCTGAGCCACGTCCATAATGTTAGATACGTGTATGAATAATCTGTTACAGTGGAGGTTGTCTCCACCTGAGGAGGGTTGATAATAGTCTAACAGCCCCGTCGAATGTCTGCTGCATCCCACTTTTTATTGTTCACCGACTAGTAAAAGGTCTGCGGGGATGTAAGTCGGTCATTTATCCCGTATTACCGCTAAAGCTTTGCCAGGTCAGGGAATCAATAGATCAACATGAATCATGTCATGACCTTCCCCTCAACCAAACTATCCGAACCCCATTGAAGCCCCCATTCATTCCTATTTGCCATGCAGCTCCGCAGGCTGATAATGGGCAAAGCAAAGCACAGATTAAAGCCAATTTGGATGGTTTGGGGCTTGAAGCTTTGCAGACGCAGGCAGGGCAGCCCTTGGTTTGGGCTGACCTAACTGGGGGTTCATTCTGCTCTTCTCTCTCTCTCTGTCTCTCTCTTTCTCTCTCTCTTTCTCTCTCTCTCTCTCTTTCTCGTCTGAGAGAGAGAGTCTGTGGCTTCACCGAGTTGGTGGAGACCGCAGAACCTAAATCAATCCAGCCTGTGTGTATGTGTATGAGAGAAAGAAAGAGTGTGTGTGTGTGTGTGTGTGTCTCGCAGCTTCTCCCTGAGATTGGTAATGGGAACCAACTCCTCTCCATTCTACCTCCATTTGTCTCATTAGCCTATTAGTCCAAAGTTTAATCACAGGATGTCGTAAAATGATTTGGTCTATGACTAATGATAATATTTCTACTCCAAAATGAATGGAACAAAAGAAAAATGTGGGTTTTTGTTGTTGTCTTTGATGCTTTGATGCCATGTATGGGCCGCGGCTTTGGGCCTATCGAGCTACCTCTCCGTAGGTCTAGATAATTGCTTACATGCTAGACGTCGTGGCATTAGGGTATCTCACGGCAGGATAGCAAACTAATGAGTCATTTCATGGCTGTTGAGTCATTTTAAAGGGCAGCCATCTTGCTGATCGGACTGCGAGTTAGACGACCGAAATGAATCTATTCTCTCTCATTGCAGCTACTGACTGTAAACAACCAGGTTAAAAGGAGGGAGTTGTTAAAACAACACACAGTCTCTGGTCTGAAATCTGTCCTACTACTTACAAAAATGACATACTTATTGTGCTACATACTATTTAGTACGTACTGTTTAGTACAAATGTATTCAGCGAGGAACAAATATCACCATACTAGACTCAGCTGTGCTGAGATGGCCTCATCTAATGCGCAATTGAGTCGTTTCCCACCATTCTTTAAGTTTGAGACAGCAGCCGTATCTCATTATCAGATGATTATCAGCTGCTGTCAAACACACATGGGTCTGAAAAGACGATTCTCTTCCTCAGCATGCAGCGAATTCTACTAGATGACAACAAGTGGTGCAGGGGTCTAAGGCACGGCATCACAGTGCAAGAGGTGTCACTACAGTCCCTGGTTTGAATCCAGGCTGTATCACATCCGGACGTGATTGGGAGTCCCATAGGGCGGCGCACAATTGGCCGAGCATCAAATTGTAAATAAGAAATAAATAAGAATAAGAAATTGTTCTTAACTGACTTGGTAAAATAATAAAAGCCGAAATTAGTATGACGTCCTGGTGTTTAAAGCATATTAGTATGACGTCCTGGTGTTTAAAGCATATTAGTATGATGTCCTGGTGTTTAAAGCATATTAGTATGACGTCCTGGTGTTTAAAGCATATTAGTATGACGTCCTGGTGTTTAAAGCATATTAGTATGATGTCCTGGTGCTTAAAGCATATTAGTATGACGTCCTGGTGTTTAAAGCATATTAGTATGATGTCCTGGTGTTTAAAGCATATTAGTATGACGTCCTGGTGTTTAAAGCATATTAGTATGATGTCCTGGTGTTTAAAGCATATTAGTATGATGTCCTGGTGCTTAAAGCATATTAGTATGACGTCCTGGTGTTTAAAGCATATTAGTATGATGTCCTGGTGTTTAAAGCATATTAGTATGACGTCCTGGTGCTTAAAGCATATTAGTATGACGTCCTGGTGTTTAAAGCATATTAGTATGACGTCCTGGTGTTTAAAGCATATTAGTATGACGTCCTGGTGCTTAAAGCATATTAGTATGACGTCCTGGTGTTTAAAGCATATTAGTATGACGTCCTGGTGTTTAAAGCATATTAGTATGATGTCCTGGTGCTTAAAGCATATTAGTATGATGTCCTGGTGTTTAAAGCATATTAGTATGACGTCCTGGTGTTTAAAGCATATTAGTATGACGTCCTGGTGTTTAAAGCATATTAGTATGACGTCCTGGTGTTTAAAGCATATTAGTATGACGTCCTGGTGTTTAAAGCATAGTCAAATTTCACATGTTATATAACGTTCTATTTTCGGGTATTGGGACATGGCCAATGACTTCAAGGTACTTTCATATATATCGTATATCACAATGAGTTCAATCAAATGTCACCATCAAAAGATGTCTGTGATGAAATACAGGGGTACTGAGAACACTGTCTGTCACTATAAGTCAAGGTCAAATTGAAAATATCAGGAAGAGAATGCAGCGAGGGAACTCTGGGTCGTTTCTAGTTACCACAGCCACAAATGGCTAAACCCCGCCTATTTCAACCCTTTCTCTTCTTAAAATCTTATTTTAAACCTAACCCTGACCATAATCCTAACAACATTGCTAACCTCATGCCTAACCCTAACCTTAAAGGAAGTCCAAAAAAGCACATTTTTGACGTCATGACTTTTTATAATACAGCGATTGTTGACTTTGTGGCTGTGGTAACTCTCCGCAACCCCTGGATACAACCCCTAGGGGGCAGCGTACCTCCTAAACTCCCACTGTAACACTAAATCTATGTCTGAATGAAATGGCAACCGATTTCCTATACAGTGCACTGCTTTGGACCAGGGCCCGCAGGCCCTAACTCATTTCAGGTCCCAAATGACAAAAGTCTGCTCCTCCTCAGTATGTCGTTGTACCCTCTTTATTTCCTATTTATCTCATTACTCTTCAACTAGATAACAATACAACTGCTGTGATAAGTTATGATGAAGTCCCTTTGATACCACCATAGAAGACCAAGCCACAGTAATCATTCTGCATGTATAGTGTTTCTATCATCAAAGCCAGGTCGGTATGGGGAGGGTGTGTGTGTGTGTGTGTGTGTGTGTGTGTGTGTGGAGGATGTGTCGTTGCACTGACTCTGGTTAAGGAGACATTCCCATCTGGCGCCAGTGTAGAGGGAACCCACTGTGACACACAACAACACATACAGACACAGGGCGACCCCGACCCCGGTCGCTCCCCCCCGAGACTGCCTCTCGTCTGCTCTCCTGTCCACTGTCTCTCTCTCCTCTCCTTTCCACTGTCTCTCTCTCTCCTTTCCACGGTCTCTCTCTCCTCTCCTGTCCACTGTCTCTCTCCCTTCTCCTGTTCACTGTCTCTCTCTCCTCAACCTTTCCACTCTCTCTCTCCTCTCCTGTCCACTCTCTCTCTCTCCCCTCTCCTGTCCACTGTCTCGCTCTCCTCTCCTTTCCACTCTCTCTCCCCTCCTATCCACTGTCTCTCTCCTCTCCTTTCCACTCTCTCTCTCCCCTCCTGTCCACTGTCTTTCTCCCTTCCTGTCCACTCTCTCTCTCCTCTCCTGTCCACTGTCTCTCTCCCCTCTCCTGTCCACTGTCTCTCTCTCCTCTACTTTCCACTCTCTCTCTCCTGTCCACTGTCTCTCTCTCCCCTCCTGTCCACTCGCTCTCTCCCCTCTCCTGTCCGCTGTCTCTCTCTCCTCTCCTTTTCACTGTCTCTCTCTCCTCTCCTTTCCACTCTCTCTCTCCACTCTCCTTCCCACTGTCTCTCTCTCTCCCCTCCTGTCCACTCTTTCTCTCTCCTCTCCTTTCCACTGTCTCTCTCTCCTCTCCTGTCCACGGTCTCTCTCTCCTCTCCTTTCCACTGTCTCTCTCTCCTCTCCTTTCCACTGTCTCTCCCTCCTCTCCTTTCCACTTTCTCTCTCTCTCCTTTCCACTGTCTCTCTCTCCTTTCCACTGTCTCTCTCTCCTCTTCTTTCCACTGTCTCTCTCTCCTCTCCTGTCCAATGTCTCTCTCTCCTCTCCTTTCCACTGTCTCTCTCTCCTCTCCTGTCAACTGTATCTCTATCTCTCTCCTTTCCACTGTCTCTCTCTCCTCTCCTCTCCATTGTCTCTCTCTCCTCTCCTGTCCACAGTCTCTCTCTCCTCTCCGTTCCACTGTCTCTCTCTCTCCTTTCCACTGTCTCTCTCCCCTCTCCTGTCCACTCTCTCTCTCCCCTCTCCTTTCCACTGTCTCTCTCCCCTCTCCTGTTCACTGTCTCTCTCCCCTCTCCTGTTCACTGTCTCTCTCCCCTCTCCTGTCCACTGTCTCTCCCCTCTCCTTTCCGCTGTCTCTCACTCCTCTCCTTTCCGCTGTCTCTCTCCCCTCTCCTGTTCACTGTCTCTCTCCCCTCTCCTGTTCACTGTCTCTCTCCCCTCTCCTTTCCGCTGTCTCTCACTCCTCTCCTGTTCACTGTCTCTCTCCCCCTCTCCTGTTCACTGTCTCTCTCCCTTCTCCTGTTCACTGTCTCTCTCCCCTCTCCTTTCTGCTGTCTCTCTCTCCCTCTCCTGTCCACTGTCTCCCTCCCCTCTCCTGTTTCACTGTCTCTCTCCCCTCTCCTGTTCACTGTCTCTCTCCCCCTCCCCTTTCCGCTGTCTCTCTCCCCCTCTCCTGGCCACTGTCTCTCACTCCTCTCCTTTCCGCCGTCTCTCTCCCCTCTTCTGTTCACTGTCTCTCTCCCCTCTCCTGTCCACTGTCTCTCTCCCCTCTCCTGTCCATTGTCTCTCTCTCGTCCCCTTTCCACTGTCTCTCTCCCCTCTCCTGTCCACTGTCTCTCCCCTCTCCTTTCCACTGTCTCTCCTCTCCTTTCCACTGTCTCTCTCTCTCCTGTCCACTCTCTCTCTCCCTCCCTCTCCTGTCCGCTGTCTCTCTCTCCTCTCCTTTCCACTCTCTCTCTCCCCTCCTGTCCACTGTCTCTCTCTCCTCTCCTTTCCACTCTCTCTCTCTCCCCTGTCCTTTCCACTGTCTCTCTCTCCCCTCCTGTCCACTCTTTCTCTCTCCTCTCCTTTCCACTGTCTCTCTCTCTCTACTTTCCACTGTCTCTCTCTCCTCTCCTGTCCACTGTCTCTCTCTCTCTTTTCCACTGTCTCTGCTCTCCTTTCCACTGTCCTCTCTCTCCTTTCCACTCTTTCTCTCTCCTCTCCTTTCCACTGGTCTCTCTCTCTCTACTTTCCACTGTCTCTCTCTCCTCTCCTGTCCACTGTCTCTCTCTCTCTTTTCCACTGTCTCTGCTCTCCTTTCCACTGTCTCTCTCTCCTTTCCACTGTCTCTCTCTCCTCTCCTTTCCACTGTCTCTCCCTCCTCTCCTTTCCACTGTCTCTGCTCTCCTTTCCACTGTCTCTCTCCCCTCTCCTTTCCACTGTCTCTCTCCCCTCTCCTGTTCACTGTCTCTCTCCCCTCTCCTGTTCACTGTCTCTCTCCCCTCTCCTGTCCACTGTCTCTCCCCTCTTCTTTCCGCTGTCTCTCACTCCTCTCCTTTCCGCTGTCTCTCTCCCCTCTCCTGTTCACTGTCTCTCTCCCCTCTCCTGTTCACTGTCTCTCTCCCCTCTCCTTTCCGCTGTCTCTCACTCCTCTCCTGTTCACTGTCTCTCTCCCCTCTCCTGTTCACTGTCTCTCTCCCCTCTCCTGTTCACTGTCTCTCTCCCCTCTCCTTTCCGCTGTCTCTCTCCCCTCTCCTGTCCACTGTCTCCCTCCCCTCTCCTGTTCACTGTCTCTCTCCCCTCTCCTGTTCACTGTCTCTCTCCCCTCTCCTGTTCACTGTCTCTGTCCCCTCTCCTTTCCACTGTCTCTCTCCCCTCTCCTGTTCACTGTCTCTCTCCCCTCTCCTGTTCACTGTCTCTCTCCCCTCTCCTGTTCACTGTCTCTCTCCCCTCTCCTGTTCACTGTCTCTCTCCCCTCTCCTTTCCACTGTCTCTCTCCCCTCTCCTGTTCACTGTCTCTCTCCCCTCTCCTGTTCACTGTCTCTCTCTCCTCTCCTGTCCACAGTCTCTCTCTCCTCTTCCGTTCCACTGTCTCTCTCCCCTCTCCTTTCCACTGTCTCTCCCGACTCCTGTCCACTGTCTCTCTCTCCTCCCCTCTCCTGTCCACTGTCTCTCTCTCCCTCTCCTGTCCACTGTCTCTCTCCCCTCTCCTGTCCACTGTCTCTCTCCCCTCTCCTGTCCACTCTCTCTCTCCCCTCTCCTTTCCACTGTCTCTCTCCCCTCTCCTGTTCACTGTCTCTCTCCCCTCTCCTGTTCACTGTCTCTCTCCCCTCTCCTGTCCACTGTCTCTCCCCTCTCCTTTCCGCTGTCTCTCACTCCTCTCCTATCCGCTGTCTCTCTCCCCTCTCCTGTTCACTGTCTCTCTCCCCTCTCCTGTTCACTGTTTCTCTCCCCTCTCCTTTCCGCTGTCTCTCACTCCTCTCCTGTTCACTGTCTCTCTCCCCTCTCCTGTTCACTGTCTCTCTCCCCTCTCCTGTTCACTGTCTCTCTCCCCTCTCCTTTCCGCTGTCTCTCTCCCCTCTCCTGTCCACTGTCTCCCTCCCCTCTCCTGTTCACTGTCTCTCTCCCTCTCCTGTTCACTGTCTCTCTCCCCTCTCCTGTTCACTGTCTCTCTCCCCTCTCCTTTCCGCTGTCTCTCTCCCCTCTCCTGGCCACTGTCTCTCACTCCTCTCCTTTCCCGCTGTCTCTCTCCCCTCTTCTGTTCACTGTCTCTCTCCCCTCTCCTGTCCACTGTCTCTCTCCCCTCTCCTGTCCATTGTTCTCTCCTCTCGTCCCCTTTCCACTGTCTCTCTCCCCTCTCCTGTCCACTGTCTCTCCCCTCTCCTTTCCACTGTCTCTCCTCTCCTTTCCACTGTCTCTCTCTCTCCTGTCCACTCTCTCTCTCCCCTCTCCTGTCCGCTGTCTCTCTCTCCTCTCCTTTCCACTCTCTCTCTCCCCTCCTGTCCACTGTCTCTCTCTCCTCTCCTTTCAACTCTCTCTCTCTCCCCTCTCCTTTCCACTGTCTCTCTCTCTCCCCTCCTGTCCACTCTTTCTCTCTCCTCTCCTTTCCACTGTCTCTCTCTCTCTACTTTCCACTGTCTCTCTCTCCTCTCCTGTCCACTGTCTCTCTCTCTCTTTTCCACTGTCTCTGCTCTCCTTTCCACTGTCTCTCTCTCCTTTCCACTGTCTCTCTCTCCTCTCTTTTCCACTGTCTCTCCCTCCTCTCATTTCCACTGTCTCTTCCTCCTCTCCTTTCCACCGTCTCTCTCTCTCCTTTCCACTGTCTCTGCTCTCCTTTCCACTGTCTCTCTCCCCTCTCCTTTCCACTGTCTCTTCTCCCCTCTCCTGTTCACTGTCTCTCTCCCCTCTTCCTGTTCACTGTCTCTCTCCCTCTCCTGTCCACTGTCTCTCTCCCCTCTCCTTTCCGCTGTCTCTCACTCCTCTCCTTTCCGCTGTCTCTCGTCCCCTCTCCTGTTCACTGTCTCTCCCCCTCTCCTGTTCACTGTCTCTTCTCCCCTCTCCTTTCCGCTGTCTCTCACTCCTCTCCTGTTCACTGTCTCTCTCCCCTCTCCTAGTTCACTGTCTCTCTCCCCTCTCCTGTTCACTGTCTCTCTCCCTCTCCTTTCCGCTGTCTCTCTCCCCTCTCCCTTTCCACTGTCTCTCTCCCCTCTCCTGTTCACTGTCTCTCTCCCCTCTCCTGTTCACTGTCTCTCTCCCCTCTCCTGTCCACTGTCTCTCCCCTCTCCTTTCCCGCTGTCTCTCACTCCTCTCCTTCCGCTGTCTCTCTCCCCTTCCTGTTCACTGTCTCTGCTCCCCTCTCCTTTCCGCTGTCTCTCACTCCTCTCCTGTTCACTGTCTCTCTCCCCTCTCCTGTCCACTGTCTCCCTCCCCTCTCCTGTTCACTGTCTCTCTCCCCTCTCCTGTTCACTGTCTCTCACCCCTCTCCTGTTCACTGTCTCTCTCCCCTCTCCTTTCCGCTGTCTCTCTCCCCTCTCCTGTCCACTGTCTCTCACTCCTCTCCTTTCCGCTGTCTCTCTCCCCTCTTCTGTTCACTGTCTCTCTCCCCTCTCCTGTCCACTGTCTCTCTCCCCTCTCCTGTCCATTGTCTCTCTCGTCGTCCCCTTTCCACTGTCTCTCTCCCCTCTTCCTGTCCACTGTCTCTCCCCTCTCCTTATCCACTGTCTCTCCTCTCCTTTCCACTGTCCTCTCTCTCTCCTGTCCACTCTCTCTCTCCCCTCTCCTGTCCGCTGTCTCTCTCTCCTCTCCTTTCCACTCTCTCTCTCCCCTCCTGTCACTGTCTCTCTCTCCTCTCCTTTTCAACTCTCTCTCTCTCCCCTCTCCTTGTCCACCTGTCTTCTCTCTCTCCCCTCCTGTCCACTTCTTCTCTCTCCTCTCCTTTCCACTGTCTCTCTCTCTCTACTTTCCACTGTCTCTCTCTCCTCTCCTGTCCACTGTCTCTCTCTCTCTTTTCCACTGTCTCTGCTCTCCTTTCCACTGCTCCTCTCTCCTTTCCAATGTCTCCTCTCTCTCTTTTCCACTGTCTCTCCCTCCTCTCATTTCCACTGTCTCTTCCTCCTCTCCTTTCCACCGTCTCTCTCTCTCCTTTCCACTGTCTCTGCTTCTCCTTTCCACTGTCTCTCTCCCTCTCCTTTCCACTGTCTCTCTCCCCTCTCCGTTCACTGTCTCTCTCCCCTCTCCTGTTCACTGTCTCTCTCCCCTCTCCTGTCCACTGTCTCTCCCCTCTCTTTCCGTTGTCTCTCACTCCTCTCCTTTCCGCTGTCTCCTCCCCTCTCCTGTTCACTGTCTCTCTCCCCTCTCCTGTTCACTGTCTCTCTCCCCTCTCCTTTCCGCTGTCTCTCACTCCTCTCCTGTTCACTGTCTCTCTCCCCCTCTCCTGTTCACTGTCTCTCTCCCCTCTCCTTTCCGCTGTCCTCTCTCCCCTCTCCTGTTCACTGTCTCTCTCCCCTCTCCTGTTCACTGTCTCTCACCCCTCTCCTGTTCACTGTCTCTCTTCTCCCCTCTCTTTTCCGCTGTCTCTCTCCCCTCTCCTGTCCACTTCTCTCACTCCTCTCCTTTCCGCTGTCTCTCTCCCCTCTTCTGTTCACTGTCTCTCTCCCTCCCTCTCCTGTCCACTGTCCACTGTCTCTCTCCCCCTCTCCTGTCCATTGTCTCTCTCTCGTCCCCTTTCCACTGTCTCTCTCTCCCCTCTCCTGTCCACTGTCTCTCCCCTCTCCTTTCCACTGTCTCTCCTCTCCTTTCCACTGTCTCTCTCTCTCCTGTCCACTCTCTCTCTCCCCTCTCCTGTCCGCTGTCTCTCTCTCCTCTCCTTTCCACTCCTCTCTCTCTCCCTCTCCTTTCCACTGTCTCTCTCTTCTCCCCTCCTGTCCACTCTTTCTCTCTCCTCTCTTTCCACTGTCTCTCTCTCTCTACTTTCCACTGTCTCTCTCTCCTCTCCTGTCCACTGTCTCTCTCTTTCCTTTCCACTGTCTCTGCTCTCCTTTCCACTGTCTCTCTCTCCCTTTCCACTGTCTCTCTCTCCTCTCCTTTCCACTGTCTCTCCTCCTCTCATTTCCACTGTCTCTTCCTCCTCTCCTTTCCACCGTTCTCGCTCTCTCCCTTTCACTGTCTCTCTCCCCTCTCCTGTCCACTGTCTCCTCTCCCCTCTCCTGTTCACTGTCTCTCTCCCCTCTCCTGTTCACTGTCTCTCTCCCCTCCCCTTTCCCTGTCTCTCTCCCCTCTCCCTGGGCCACTGTCTCTCACTCTCTCCTTTCCGCCGTCTCTCTCCCCTCTTACTGTTCACTGTCTCTCTCCCCTCTCCTGTCCACTGTCTCTCTCCCCCTCTCCTGTCCATTGTCTCTCTCTCGTCCCCTTTCCACTGTCTCTCTCCCCTCTCCTGTCCACTGTCTCTCCCCTCTCCTTCCACTGTCTCTCCTCTCCTTTCCACTGTCTCTCTCTCTCCTGTCCACTCTCTCTCCTCCCCTCTCCTGTCCGCTGTCTCTCTCTCCTCTCCTTTCCACTCTCTCTCTCCCCTCCTTGTCCACTGTCTCTCTTCCTCTCTTTCACTCTCTCTCTCTCCCTGTCCTTTCCACTTCTCTCTCTCCCCTCATGTCCACTCTTTCTCTCTCCTCTCCTTTCCACTGTCTCTCTCTCTCTACTTTCCACTGTCTCTCTCTCCCTCCTGTCCACTGCTCTCTCTCTCTTTTCCACTGTCTCTGCTCTCCTTTCACTGTCTCTCTCTCCTTTCCACTCTTCTCTCTCCTCTCCTTCCACTGTCTCTCTCTCTCTACTTTCCACTGTCTCTCTCTCCTCTCCTGTCCACTGTCTCTCTCTCTCTTTTCCACTGTCTCTGCTCTCCTTTCCACTGTCTCTCTCTCCTTTCCACTGTCTCTCTCTCCTCTCCTTTCCACTGTCTCTCCCTCCTCTCCTTTCCACTGTCTCTGCTCTCCTTTCCACTGTCTCTCTCCCTCTCCTTTCCACTGTCTCTCTCCCCTCTCCTGTTCACTGTCTCTCTCCCCTCTCCGTTCACTGTCTCTCTCCCCTCTCCTGTCCACATGTCTCTCCCCTCTTCTTTCCGCGTGTCTCTCACTCCTCTCCTTTCCGCTGTCTTCCTCTCCCCTCTCCTGTTCACTGTCTCTCTCCCCTCTCCTGTTCAACTGTCTCTCTCCCCTCTCCTTTCCGCTGTCCTCTCACTCCTCTCCTGTTCACTGTCTCTCTCCCCCTCTCCTGTTCACTGTCTCTCTCCCCCTCTCCTGTTCACTGTCTCTCTCCCCTCTCCTTTCCGCTGTCTACTCTCTCCCCTCTCCTGTCCACTGTCTCCCTCCCCTCGCCTGTTCACTGTCTCTCTCCTCTCCCCCGTCTCCTGTTCACTGTCTCTCTCCCCTCTCCTGTTCACTGTCTTCTGTCCCCTCTCCTTTCCACTGTCTCTGCTCCCCTCGTCCTGTTCACTGTCTCTCTCCCCCTCTCCTGTTCACTGTCTCTCTCCCCTCTCCTGTTCACTGTCTCTCTCCCCTCTCCTGTTCACTGTCTCTCTCCCCTCTCCTTTTCCACTGGCTCTCCCCCCCTCCCCTCTCCTGTTCACATGTCTCTCTCCCCTCTCCTGTTCACTGTCTCTCTCTCTCCTCTGCCTGTCCACAGTCTCTCTCTCCTCTCCGTTCCAGCAACTGTCACTCTCTCCACCCTCTCCTTTCCAACTGGTCTCTCCCCTCTCCTCGACTCCTGTTCCACTGTCCTCTCTCCGTCTCTCTCCTCCCCCCTCTCCTGTCCACTGTCTCTCTCTCCTCTCCTGTCCACTGATACTCTATCCCCTCTTCCTGTCCACTGTCTCTCTCCCTCTTCCTGTCCACGTCCTCTCTCCCTCTCCTTTCCACTGTCTCTCTCCTCTCCTGTTCTGTCTTCTCTCCCCTCTCCTTTCACTGTCTCTCTCCCTCTCTGTCCACTGTCTCTCCCTCTCCTTTCCGCTGTCTCTCACTCCTCTCCTATCGCTGTCTCTCCCCTCTCCTGTTCACTGTCTCTCTCCCCTCTCCTGTTCCACGTTTCTCTCCCTCTCCTTCCGCTGTCTCTCACTCCTCTCTGTTCACTGTCTCTCTCCCCTCTCCTGTTCACTGTCTCTCTCCCTCTCCTGTTCACTGTCTCTCTCCCCTCTCCTTTCCACTGTCTCTCTCCCCTCTCCTGTCCACTGTTCCTCCCCTCTCCTGTTCACTGTCTCTCTCCCCTCTCCTGTTCACTGTCTCTCTCCCCTCTCCTTTCACTGTCTCTCTCTCTCTTTCGCTGTCTCTCTCCCCTCTCCTGGCCACTGTCTCTCACTCCTCTCCTTTCCGCTTCTCTCTCCCTCTTCTGTTCACTGTCTCTCTCCCTCTCCTGTCCACTGTCTCTCTCCCCTCTCCTTCCACTGTCTCTCTCTCGTCTCCTTTCCACTGTCTCTCTCCCCTCTCCTGTCCCACTGTCTCTCCCTCTTCCTTTCCACTGTCTCTCCTCTCCTTTTCCACTGGTCTCTCTCTCTTCCTGTCCACTCTCTCTTCCCCTCTCCTGTCCGCTGTCTCTCTCTCCTCTCTTTCCATCTCTCTTCTCCCTCCTGTCCACTGTCTCTCTCTCCTCTCCTTTCAACTTCTCTCTCTCTCCCCTCCTTTTCCACTGTCTCTCTCTCCCCCTCCTGTCCACTGTCTCTCTCTCCTCTCCTTTCCACTGTCTCTCTCTCCTCTACTTTCCACTGGTCTCTCTCTCCTCTCCTGTCCACTGTCTCTTCTCTCTTTTCACTGTCTCTGCTCTCCTTTCCACTGTCTCTCCTCTCCTTTCCACTGTCTCTCTCCTCTCTTTTCCACTGTCTCTCCTCCTCTATTTCCACTGTCTCTTCCTCNCTGTCTCTCTCCCTCTCCTGTCCACTGTCTCCCTCCCCTCTCCTGTTCACCTGGTCTCTCTCCCTCTCTCTGTTCACTGTCTCTCTCTCCCTCCCCTTTCCGCTGTCTCCTCTCCCCTCTCCTGGCCACTGTCTCTCACTCCTCTCCTTTCCGCCGTCTCTCTTCCCTCTTCTGTTCACTGTCTCTCTCCCCTCTCCTGTCCACTGTCCTCTCTCCCCTCTCTGTCCATTGTTCTCTCTCTCGTCCTTTCCACTGTCTCTCTCCCCTCTACGCTGTCCACTGTCTCTCCCCTCCTCCTTTCCACTGTCTCTCCTCTCCTTTCCACTGTCTCTCTCTCTCCTGTCCACTCTCTCTCTCCCCTCTCCTGTCCGCTGTCTCTCTCTCCTCTCCTTTCCACTCTCTCTCTCCCCTCCTGTCCACTGTCTCTCTCTCCTCTCCTTTCCACTCTCTCTCTCTCCCCTGTCCTTTCCACTGTCTCTCTCTCCCCTCCTGTCCACTCTTTCTCTCTCCTCTCCTTTCCACTGTCTCTCTCTCTCTCTTTTCCACTGTCTCTCTCTCCTCTCCTGTCCACTGTCTCTCTCTCTCTTTTCCCCTGTCTCTGCTCTCCCTTTCCACTGTCTCTCTCTCCTTTCCCCTCTTTCTCTCTCCTCTCCTTTCCACTGTCCCTCTCTCTCTCTACTTTCCCCTGTCTCTCTCTCCTCTCCTGTCCACTGTCTCTCTCTCTCTCTTTTCCACTGTCTCTGCTCTCCTTTCCACTGTCTCTCTCTCCTTTCACTGTCTCTCTCTCCTCTCCTTTCCACTGTCTCTCCCTCCTCTCCTTTCCACTGTCTCTGCTCTCCTTTCCACTGTCTCTTCCCTCTCCTTTCCACTGTCTCTCTCCCTCTCCTGTTCACTGTCTCTCTCCCCTCTCCTGTTCTGTCCCTCTCTCTCCCTCTCCTGTCCACTGTCTCTCCCCTCTTCTTTTCCGCTGTCTCTCACTCTCTCTCCTTTTCCGCTGTCTCTCTCCCCTCTCCTGTTCACTGTCTCTCTCCCTCCTCCTGTTCACTGTCTCTCTCCCCTCTCCTTTCCGCTGTCTCTCACTCCTCTCCTGTTCATGTCTCTCTCCCCTCTCCTGTTCACTGTCTCTCTCCCCTCTCCTGTTCACTGTCTCTCTCCCCTCTCCTTTCCGCTGTCTCTCTCTCCCCTCTCCTGTCCACTGTTCTCCCTCCCCTCTCCTGTTCACTGTCTCTCTCCCCTCTCCTGTTCACTGTCTCTCTCCCCTCTCCTGTTCACTGTCTCTGTCCCCTCTCCTTTCCACTGTCTCTCTCCCTCTCCTGTTCACTGTCTCTCTCCCCTCTCCTGTTCACTGTCTCTCTCCCCTCTCCTGTTCACTGTCTCTCTCCCTCTCCTGTTCACTGTCTCTCTCCCCTCTCCTTTCCACTGTCTCTCTCCCCTCTCCTGTTTCACTGTCTCTCTCCCTCTCCTGTTCACTGTCTCTCTCTCCTCTCCTGTCCACAGTCTCTCTCTCCCTCTCCGTTCCACTGTCTCTCTCCCCTCTCCTTTCCACTGTCTCTCCCGACTCCTGTCCACTGTCTCTCTCTCCTCCCCTCTCCTGTCCACTGTCTCTCTCTCCTCTCCTGTCCACTGTCTCTCTCCCCTCTCCTGTCCACTGTCTCTCTCCCCTCTCCTGTCCACTCTCTCTCTCCCCTCTCCTTTCCACTGTCTCTCTCCCCTCTCCTGTTCACTGTCTCTCTCCCCTCTCCTGTTCACTGTCTCTCTCCCCTCTCCTGTCCACTGTCTCTCCCCTCTCCTTTCGCTGTCTCTCACTCCTCTCCTATCCGCTGTCTCTCTCCCCTCTCTCCTGTTCACTGTCTCTCTCCCTCTCCTGTTCACTGTTTCTCTCCCCTCTCCTTTCCGCTGTCTCTCACTCCTCTCCTGTTCACTGTCTCTCTCCTCTCCTGTTCACTGTCTCTCTCCCCTCTCCCTGTTCACTGTCTCCTCTCCCCTCTCCTTTCCGCTGTCTCTCTCCCCTCTCCTGTCCACTGTCTCCCTCCCCTCTCCTGTTCACTGTCTCTCTCCCCTCTCCTGTTCACTGTCTCTCTCCCCTCTCCTGTTCACTGTCTCTCTCCCTCTCCTTTCGCGCTCTCCTCTCTCCTGGCCACTGTCTCTCACTCCTCTCCTTTCCGCTGTCTCTCTCCCCTCTTCTGTTCACTGTCTCTCTCTCCCCTCTCCTGTCCACTGTCTCTCTCCCCTCTCCTGTCCATTGTCTCTCTCTCGTCCCTTTCCACTGTCTCTCTCCCCTCTCCTGTCCACTGTCTCTCCCCTCTCCTTTCCACTGTCTCTCCTCTCCTTTCCACTGTCTCTCTCTCTCCTGTCCACTCTCTCTCTCCCCTCTCCTGTCCGCTGTCTCTCTCTCCTCTCCTTTCCACTTCTCTCTCCCCTCCTGTCCACTGTCTCTCTCTCCTCTCCTTTCAACTCTCTCTCTCTCCCCTCTCTTTCCACTGTCTCTCTCTCTCCCCTCCTGTCCACTCTTTCTCTCTCCTCTCCTTTCCACTGTCTCTCTCTCTCTACTTTCCACTGTCTCTCTCTCCTCTCCTGTCCACTGTCTCTCTCTCTCTTTTCCACTGTCTCTGCTCTCCTTTCCACTGTCTCTCTCTCCTTTCCACTGTCTCTCTCTCCTCTCTTTTCCACTGTCTCTCCCTCCTCTCATTTCCACTGTCTCTTCCTCCTCTCCTTTCCACCGTCTCTCTCTCTCCTTTCCACTGTCTCTGCTCTCCTTTTCACTGTCTCTCTCCCTCTCCTTTCCACTGTCTCTCTCCCCCTCTCCTGTTCACTGTCTCTCTCCCCTCTCCTGTTCACTGTCTCTCTCCCCTCTCTGTCCACTGTCTCTCTCCCCTCTCCTTTCCGCTGTCTCTCACTCCTCTCCTTTCCGCTGTCTCTCTCCCCTCTCCTGTTCACTGTCTCTCTCCCCTCTCCTGTTCACTGTCTCTCTCCCCTCTCCTTTCCGCTGTCTCTCACTCCTCTCCTGTTCACTGTCTCTCTCCCCTCTCCTGTTCACTGTCTCTCTCCCCTCTCCTGTTCACTGTCTCTCTCCCCTCTCCTTTCCGCTGTCTCTCTCCCCTCTCCTTTCCACTGTCTCTCTCCCCTCTCCTGTTCACTGTCTCTCTCCCCTCTCCTGTTCACTGTCTCTCTCCCCTCTCCTGTCCACTGTCTCTCCCCTCTCCTTTCCGCTGTCTCTCACTCCTCTCCTTTCCGCTGTCTCTCTCCCCTCTCCTGTTCACTGTCTCTCTCCCCTCTCCTTTCCGCTGTCTCTCACTCCTCTCCTGTTCACTGTCTCTCTCCCCTCTCCTGTCCACTGTCTCCCTCCCCTCTCCTGTTCACTGTCTCTCTCCCCTCTCCTGTTCACTGTCTCTCACCCCTCTCCTGTTCACTGTCTCTCTCCCCTCTCCTTTCCGCTGTCTCTCTCCCCTCTCCTGTCCACTGTCTCTCTCTCTCCTTTCCGCTGTCTCTCTCCCCTCTTCTGTTCACTGTCTCTCTCCCCTCTCCTGTCCACTGTCTCTCTCCCCTCTCCTGTCCATTGTCTCTCTCTCGTCCCCTTTCCACTGTCTCTCTCCCCTCTCCTGTCCACTGTCTCTCCCCTCTCCTTTCCACTGTCTCTCCTCTCCTTTCCACTGTCTCTCTCTCTCCTGTCCACTCTCTCTCTCCCCTCTCCTGTCCGCTGTCTCTCTCTCCTCTCCTTTCCACTCTCTCTCTCCCCTCCTGTCCACTGTCTCTCTCTCCTCTCCTTTCAACTCTCTCTCTCTCCCCTCTCCTTTCCACTGTCTCTCTCTCTCCCCTCCTGTCCACTCTTCTCTCTCCTCTCCTTTCCACTGTCTCTCTCTCTCTACTTTCCACTGTCTCTCTCTCCTCTCCTGTCCACTGTCTCTCTCTCTCTTTTCCACTGTCTCTGCTCTCCTTTCCACTGTCTCTCTCTCCTTTCCACTGTCTCTCTCTTCCTCTCTTTTCCACTGTCTCTCCCTCCTCTCATTTCCACTGTCTCTTCCTCCTCTCCTTTCCACCGTCTCTCTCTCTCCTTTCCACTGTCTCTGCTCTCCTTTCCACTGTCTCTCTCCCCTCTCCTTTCCACTGTCTCTCTCCCCTCTCCTGTTCACTGTCTCTCTCCCCTCTCCTGTTCACTGTCTCTCTCCCCTCTCCTGTCCACTGTCTCTCCCCTCTCCTTTCCGCTGTCTCTCACTCCTCTCCCTTTCCGCTTTCTCTCCCCTCTCCTGTTCACTGTCTCTCTCCCCTCTCCTGTTCACTGTCTCTCTCCCCTCTCCTTTCCGCTGTCTCTCACTCCTCTCCTGTTCACTGTCTCTCTCCCCTCTCCTGTTCACTGTCTCTCTCCCCTCTCCTTTCCGCTGTCTCTCTCCCCTCTCCTGTTCACTGTCTCTCTCCCCTCTCCTGTTCACTGTCTCTCACCCCTCTCCTGTTCACTGTCTCTCTCCCCTCTCTTTTCCGCTGTCTCTCTCCCCTCTCCTGTCCACTGTCTCTCACTCCTCTCCTTTCCGCTGTCTCTCTCCCCTCTTCTGTTCACTGTCTCTCTCCCTCTCCTGTCCACTGTCCCACTGTCTCTCTCCCCTCTCCTGTCCATTGTCTCTCTCTCGTCCCCTTTCCACTGTCTCTCTCCCCCTCTTCCTGTCCACTGTCTCTCCCCTCTCCTTTCCACTGTCTCTCCTCTCCTTCCACTGTCTCTCTCTCTCCTGTCCACTCTCTCTCTCCCCTCTCCTGTCCGCTGTCTCTCTCTCCTCTCCTTTCCACTCTCTCTCTCTCCCCTCTCCTTTCCACTGTCTCTCTCTCTCCCCTCCTGTCCACTCTTTCTCTCTCCTCTCCTTTCCACTGTCTCTCTCTCTCTACTTTCCACTGTCTCTCTCTCCTCTCCTGTCCACTGTCTCTCTCTTTCCTTTCCACTGTCTCTGCTCTCCTTTCCACTGTCTCTCTCTCCTTTCCACTGTCTCTCTCTCCTCTCCTTCCACTGTCTCTCCCTCCTCTCATTTCCACTGTCTCTTCCTCCTCTCCTTTCCACCGTCTCTCTCTCTCCTTTCCACTGTCTCTCTCCCCTCTCCTTTCCACTGTCTCTCTCCCCTCTCCTGTTCACTGTCTCTCTCCCCTCTCCTGTTCACTGTCTCTCTCCCCTCTCCTGTTCACTGTCTCTCTCCCCTCTCCTGTCCACTGTCTCTCCCCTCTCCTTTCCGCTGTCTCTCACTCCTCTCCTTTCCACTGTCTCTCTCTCTCCTTTCCACTGCCTCTCTCTCCTCTCCTGTCCACTGTCTCTCTCTCCTCTCCGGTCCACTGTCTCTCTCCCCTCTCCTTTCCACTGTCTCTCTCTCTCCTTTCATCTGTCTCTCTCTCCTCTCCTTTCCACTGTCTCTTCTCTCCTTTCCACTGCCTCTCTCTCCTCTCCTGTCCACTGTCTCTCTCTCCTCTCCTGTCCACTGTCTCTCTCCCCTCTCCTTTCCACTGTCTCTCTCTCCTCTCCTTTCCACTGTCTCTCTCTCCTCTCCTGTCCACTCTCTCTCTCCTCTCCTTTCCACTGTCTCTCTCTCTCCTTTCCACTGCCTCTCTCTCCTCTCCTTACCACTGTCTCTCTCTCCTCTCCTTTCCACTGTCTCTCTCCCCTCTCCTTTCCACTGTCTCTCCTCACCTTTCCACTGTCTCTCTCCATCCTTTCCACTGTCTCTCTCTCCTTTCCACTGTCTCTCTCTCTCTCCCCTCCTGTCCACTGTCTCTCACCCCTCTCCTTTCCACTGTCTCTCACCCCTCTCCTTTCCACTGTCTCTCTCTCTCCTTTCCACTGTCTCTCCCCTCTCCTTTCCACTGTCTCTCTCCCCTCTCCTTTCCACTGTCTCTCCCCTCTCCTGTCCACTGTCTCTCCCCTCTCCTGTCCACTGTCTCTCCCCTCTCCTGTCCACTGTCTCTGCCCTCTCCTGTCCACTGTCTTTCTCCTCTCTTCTTTCTTTATCTCTCTCTATCTCCCCTCCTTTCTTATCTTTGTTTCGGGCTGCCTTTCTTCTCTCCTACCTCTCTCCAATGTTCTCACTTTTTTCATACTTTTTTGACATACTTAAATCACACCTCCCTACTTATCAGCAGCTAAGAGAGAGAGTAATCACCTAGCCAAATAAACAATGAAACAGAACAATGAAAAGAGAGAGAGGGAACGTTACAGTTACATCACTCCATGTCCCCCTCTCTCTCACAGTCTCCTCCGTTATGTGTGACATCAGAAAAACCCCAGAGGAATTTGATTATGGTGAACGTTATACACTAAATGAGCCTAAATGACTTTTGGCAGTGACTCCTCGCAATCTACTGGGGAATGCGGAGCCTCCAAACAGTCAGAACAAATTAAAAGCCAACCTGCTATTTTACTGTGGAGATCTGTTGATGTTGTAAAGCGAGGGAAACGAGACTGGAGGCCTTTACGTGACTACCCAGCAGATTTTATTTGATTTTCCCCCGGCCCCAAATCCAAGCCTTCTTGGCATGAGATGCTATGCTTTGACTAAGCATGGGGTCTGGAAATGGCCTATTAAATACTTTTTAACACTTTATGTTGTTCCATGCCCTAGGCCAAGCGGACAAAGTTTGTCACTCAGCAACTGCATGCGGAGGGGGAGAGAAAAAAAACTCCCATCACAGTCTAAACTGGGCGTAATGTCAATTTCATTAACAAGCGTGGCTGGGGACACACACACACATGCAGTAGGTGCATGTGCATATTGACGTCCTCAAACACACACGTGTGCACATACACACACATGAGCCTGCCCATACACACACGCACGCACACACACACACACACACACACACACACAGACACAACCACACACACACACACACACACACACAAAACACACATAAATCTCTGGGCTTAGTGCGATGGTGTGAAAATATGTGAGTGTAAATGAGATGCAGACAGCCTCACAGCAGAGTCCCTGACAGAAATAAGAGAGAGAGAGAGAGAGAGAGAGAGAGAGAGAGAGAGAGAGAGAGAGAGAGAGAGAGAGAGAGAGAGAGAGAGAGAGAGAGAGAGAGAGAGAGAGAGAGAGAGAGAGAGAGAGAGAGAGAGAGAGAGAGAGAGAGAGAGAGAGAGAGAGAGAGAGAGAGAGAGAGAGAGAGAGAGAGAGAGAGAGAGAGAGAAGCAAGTGATGTTTAGCATTCTGTGCATACCAGTCATCTCTGAATAATGGACAGTGAAAATAAATATTCTTTATTTTTAGGACTGAAATAAATTGTACTTTTACTTGCTTTTGTTACTTAAAAAAGAACTTGACAGAAACAATTTGGAAATGTAATGTAAATAGATACTGAAACTGGACTGTAAAAATAGAGTGTTGCTATTGTCCATTGAAAGTACATACAAGCAGTAAAGCTGAACACTTTATTGATGGGTCTGACACAAACGTTTGGCACTCAGAACGGAACAAGGTTTATTAACACTGGGTGGTGAATGGTGACATAATGACAGTATCACATTCATATTTACAATCTGATCCATGGTGAAAATACTGCCAGTTGTTATGATGAATTAGGATTAATGCAAACTTGATGTGAATTGAATTTGCATTTTATTCACTATTTTAAAAAAATCCCCAAAGAAATCCTTCCAGCTTTTCACCCAAATCAAACAAATGTCAAATAAATTGCTTAAGAAAAAAAGTAAGCTCATAATAAATAAGTAATTAAATAAATACTAGAAAACACAAAGATACAGATACTCTAGGTAGTTATTGTTCTGTTAAAATATTAATTCTGAAACATGAATCCTACCTGCACAGCTGCTAGTCTACTACAATCGAAATCATCTGCATTGAAATAACATCAACCCATTTGACTATCTTCCACCCGAAAATATACAAGTTCCGCGTACCCAATTGTACCAAAATCCTCATACACAAATTGTTCAGAGTTGCTGGGAAATCTACTGAGAAAAAAAGGCATGGTAAATACGTTTTTTACAATCAGGTTTCTAAATTAATGTGAGCTGTGTGCTTCCTGAATAGAACAAGACGTTTTATTCCAGTAATGTGTTTGTAAACATCTACAAAAACCATGTTGAGTTCCATCTAAATGCAATAACACTGAACCTTGTAAGACCACATTACTAATGATACTCTCAAAACCTCAAAACATGTTAGTCTGATAAGGACAATCTAGTGAGAATTTCAGGGAATCTTGTTATATGTTCAGTTCTCCAACGCTTCTCACACGCACATCTCTCTCTCTCTCTCTCTCTCTCTCTCTCTCTCTCTCACCTCTCTCTCTCTCACCTCTCTCTCTCTCTCTCTCACCTCTCTCTCACCTCTCTCTCTCTCTCTCTCTCTCTCACCTCTCTCTCACCTCTCTCTCTCTCTCTCTCTCTCTCTCTCTCTCTCTCTCTCTCTCTCTCTCGCTCGCACAGGCGCGCACACACATAACACAAGGCGGTGGTCTTCACTGATAACGTCATAGGGAGATTAATTTTACTGCAAATGAGTCACAATCGCTGCCACCTAAACAGACATTTGGAGCGTTACCCACAATACCTCACAGTCAACTCCACCAAGTAAACAACACTTTTTCCACCCATCTTCATCTCCATCCCCTCTTCCTTTTGGAAATCCCATATTCCCTTCTACCTTGATCACCCACTTCCTAAACCCTTTCCCTCTGGAAATCCCTCCATCCCTCACTCCTTCGAACGACTCGCCTCCTCTTTGGCCCTCTCGGCTTGCTTCAGGGCGTTGATGACGGGGAACCATGGTGACGGGGGCAGCTCGGGGATGATGCCGCCGGCGGCGGTCCTCTTGGCCTGGTTGAGGTGACCCAGGGCGGTGTAGAGACTGCTGGAGCGGGGGGGCACGCCTGGGTCCTCCTGCTGCTGCTGCTGCTCTGTGTAGTACCAGGGCTCCAGGACTGCTGCTGGGGTGCAGTGCTTGTGCTGCATAGGGAAGAGGAGAGAGGACGGTTGTTGTCAATTTTATTATTTACTTCAGGATGTGAAAAACCTTCCATATTAAATCACTTCCTGAATTGAGTGAATAGAAAGTGTTCCCGAACCCTGTAAGAGACAGGAGCCGGGAGGCAGAAGGGTCAGTGAAG